>NW_009260133.1:2248848-2298019 GCF_000687185.1 Egretta garzetta
TCAGCAGCACAGCGGTAATCCAGACCATAACTATTATTTTATAACACAAAGTATTGATATTTTATTCAGCTGGTGGTGCAGATGAACCACTTTAAATAACTAGTCTGATGTGATGACAGCAAGGAATACACCACTTCCTGTTCTGTTCAGTGGCAACATTAATAGATTAAAACTGTAGAGAAGTTCTTTGGAAACCCCATATTCTCTTTCCAGGTTGCACTACATATGAAATGACAGACTAATCATCAGTAAGAAATCAGCAACAATTATGCTGAATAGATATATGGTGCCTGGTCTCTATCTATTCCTATAAAAGCTCAAAAGATGCTCAAAGCAATTCCGCTGCCAAGCACAGGGTCAAGAATTATCAAAACTGTATGATGTCTGCTTGTCATTTTAATTATTGTTGCAGTTCTGGAGCTTTTCTTGGCTTCGTTGTTGTTGTTGCTGCTCAAAGCCTGCTGCCCACAGTCAGCTGGTAAATTGAGCTGTTTTCTAGCCAAGAGTCTGTGAAGTGTGCTGCAGGGGAAGTACAGTGAAGTTTCAAGACGTGGTATATTTATATGCAAATTATGAGTCCTAGTGAGTATGATGGACTCTTTCAAATTGTTGAGAGAGGTGACTAGCAAAATATTTGCTCAGATAAAGCACTGCCATAGCATGCAAAACCTGGTTGTACTGTTTTTACGTCTCCAGCAAAGCCACATATAGACTAGACCCTTAATTTTGTTCTTGCTTTTGTTCAGTCTCATCCAGTGAGAACTGGTGCAACACCAAAAAGTGGTTTCCTTTATTTGGGATACTAAATCTGTAGATCAGTGTTCATTAGTCAACAAGTACAGCATAGTCATCAGAGTCACATTTGACAAAGCATATAGGCATGCAGCTTCCTCTTCAAGTACATTAATGTCCATTAGCGTATGTGACTGTTCAGTACTTTCTTTCTAAAAGTGCCATGAACAGCTGTACCACAAAGAAAGAACTCTATAGCTAAGCCAGGCAAGAGATAAAGACTCTTGTGCTCTCTCATCAGATGTAGCAGACTGTTCCCTGAAACAAAATGTTTGATATTGTAATATCTTTTTAAATTTTAAATTGTCGCTAATTAAACTTTTTTTTTCCCTTTTGTCCATTAAAATATTAGACTCTCAGGGTATCTTTCTAAGCTGTTCACTTTATTCTATTCGTTCTGTTGGGTAGCAGACACATTTGCCTGGTTACGGTCTTATCTCCAAATGGTTCAATTTAAGTACACTTAAAGGACTTAAGGTTTATATGAAATGTAGATATAGCTGAAGGTCTCTAGTAGAAATTATTTTCATAGGCACATCTGTACCTTGTAAAATAATGTACTCTTATGCATTAATTTCAGGTATGTTGTCTTCTGGAATACCTCCTGGTTCCTGAGTTGTCAGAGGAAATAAATAAGAAAAGGATTCTTTATTTTCAAAGTATTTATCACAGTACTTCTTATTCATTTTATCTGTAATGTGAAGAAATGTGGGGTTTATGATTATATCACAGCTGTCAGAAAATCAGAAGAAATTCTTAAATAGAAACAAATAATTCTGAATTAGAAAAAAAAAATTTGACCTGTTGATTTTTGCTATATAATGTGAATTAAGATATCTGTTTTGAAGAAGAGAATAAGAAAACTATGACTTGACCTTTACAAAACCTTTCTACAGTTCTCTAGGGTATCTGGAACCCCCAAAGTCTGTTTGTAGCTTAACAGCTGTGAAAAGCCAGGGACAGGGGTTCCTAGGCTTCTTCATCACAGGGAGTACCCCATGCTTTACCCTCCCTGCTGCCCATTCTGGGAGCCCTGAGGGCCTGTATTGGCAAAGACCCATGAAGCTGCACATGAGATGAGCAAGCAACAATCAGGGTATTGGCTGGATGTAAACAGCACTATATCCATGTTCCTTGGCTCTTGACCTCCAGACCAACCTTCATGTAGGAAAGCAGCATTTAGAAGAGAACATTTGCCTGCCCTTTCTTCCTAGAGCTACATTTTTATTTGTGCTCTAGTCCATTTCATTTTGCATCTCTCACTCTCGTCAACTAATTAAGAATTGTGACACGGTTTTGTGAGGACCTTTCATTGGAACCTTTATAAATTACAATTGTTTTCCAGTGTCTTGCCTATGATGCTTTGACGGTGGGAATTTGCTCTGTGTTGTGCAGTGTTATGTGTGCAGTCAGGGTCCATGCTGTGCCCCTACGGTAGTTGGAGCTCAGTGTTTCTGTATAGATTTAACTCTTGAGATTTGAGATTCCTCAAAAGGAAATTGCTCTGTAAATTTGAGTTGACAGTAGTATATTTGATGTACATAACAGCAACAGAAAGATTAGACTGAAGGGTTTCTTAGCATAACCCACGCTTAAAATGTACAGCAGCATTTGTCTTTTTGTGGTACATTTCAGAACTGTTACAGTTCTTTGCTAATAGAAGTTTGCGTCATCCAGCAAAGGTTTATCAAGTTGAACAGGATGGGTTCCCGTGCAGTGGTTCTGATTTTCTTTGAACTATTGTTATTTCATTATATTTTAGACACGAAGTGCTATGGATTACCATATAGAATTATTTTTATGCAACTTCCACACAGGCAAGAAAGTTAACAACTTACTTACACAATATTTCTCAAACATGTAAAAAACCTTCTTCCACTTACTCACAGCTATCTCTGGATAACATCTGGCCAAATGAAGCACAATTGCGACTCAACTGAAATGTATGATTGGCAAGCCATGATCCTGGGTGTGGAAATGCAGCCAGAACTTCAGAACTAGGCTCAGTATATATTTATTGTTACTGCTCAACAATTTAAAATTAATCTTGGGAAAAGTATAGAAGCAAAAGGCTATTCTTATGGGGGGGTTTGTCAGTCACTGCAGAAGCATGCACGTGTTTGTTTATAGAATATATAAAAAAAAAATCTATGGGATGGCACCCACAACATTTTGTAAGACTGGTGCCCTACTATATTCCTAATATTCTTCTTTCTTTCCAATATTGCTGAATTAGAAGTAGTTGTGAAGAGATATATTACTGTGGAGCGCTAGGAAGAACAAGTGTTAAGATGTGTAAAAACCAGCTAATATTTCTATTCCCCTTCTTCCAGTATTGACAATAAAGAGGTGACCCTAATTAACACAGGAAGTTACAGAAGGGCCTGCATGGCACCAATCAATAAGATTCATTTTGTGCACATAAATCCTAATGAAAGTTTTTGAATGTTAAATTGTCCTCTTAATTGAAATGTGTTTGGCTGTGAGGGAGAGATGCGGTGACAGTGACCCAAGTGACTTCTGTTGGTTTAAGTTTCATCACATGTGCTGAAAGTTGCAATTTATAAGGAAATTAAATTAAAAAAATACCAATATCATAGAAAGCACATGATAATCCAGTGGGTTTGGGCTTGCTCTTAGGCTTTTTTCCCTTCTTGTTCTTAGTACATGCCTGGGTGTGGAGGAGGACAGAGACAGTCCTTTCTTTCCTTCCCTGGGAACCTTCTGAAGCAGTAAGCATCAGCTTGGGGCTGCAGTAAGGCTGCCTCCCACAGGCCCTAGCTAAGCTCTTGTGGCTTCATGGGCTCTGGAAAGGGCGTGTATTGCGTTTGTGTAGCAAGGTCTTGGTAGCGGGGGGGCTACAGGGGTGGCTTCTGTAAGAAGCTGCTAGAAATTTTCCCTGTGTCTGCTGCTGGCCAAGACCAAATCAATCAGCGATGGTGGAAGCGCCTCTGTGATAACATATTTAAGAAGGAAAAAAACCTGCTGTGCCTCGGTAGCAGGAGAGAGAAGAGAAGAGAAGAGAGAGGATGGGAGAGAAAACAGCCCTGCAAACCACCATAGGGCACCAATGCTGAGCAGTATGAAATTCACCCTAATGTTCTGGAGAATCTGCCGACAGAGCTGCCAGCAGAGGTGCTGGGCAGACTTTGCCTCATGAGCCTGTTTGACCTCTAAATGTGAAAAGTGAGCTTATGCTCCAATTTGATTGATGTAGTCATTAATCCTGTGAGTGATACTGTAACTCTGTTTTTTGAGTTAGAGGAGCTAGTGAATAGGGGCAGAAGCCATGGTGAGAAGGAAAAATAACACTCATACCTTGCACTTTTATGGCATGGCTGATTTCTTGCTGTGTTTTCTATTAAATGCTTTATTTTGGGCAACACAGAAATTAAGCAATGCTGTTCCCACTCATGTGAGCTTTATGAACTGCTACAGACTTTTAATGACAAGATTTCTTTTTTTCCTTCAACCATACCAACATAAGCCCATGTAAACTTAACTCCAAACCACACTGAAGACTGTGAACACACAGAAAGTTGTCTCTGTTTTATTTTTGCATTGTAATTGCCTCTCTGCCTTGAATTAGTTTGTTTAGATGATGAATTGGAAAGAATAAAGGCATATATATATATATTTTTTTAGACAATTAAGCTTTTCAACCAACAGCTAATACTTATATTTTTGGAAAAAAAAATTAGTTTGAAAACTTCACAGATTTTACTTCTAGAAACCTCTTGCACTATTCTGAACACCTTTTACTGCTGGACCATGCAATGTGACAGATGTCTGACATATCTAGTTGGTAAGCTGGGTTGTGTCTGGTACATTCCTCCTCTTGTACTAATGCCCAGACTAAATCTGGGTTAGGTTTCAATTGATTTGTTTGCATGTATTTTGTGAAGAGAGGGCAAAGAGGAGCTTATGTTTCCTTGGAGCTTTAGGGACTAAGGGTTTTTTTTACCCTGAGTTCTTTAGTCTTGTGACACAGTTTCCTCTGGGACATTTATGCTTCCCCTGATGCCCTATTGCAGAGCTCTATCTGCAAGACACCACAAAAGAAGAGGTCATTGCAGGAAGATCTGTCTCAGCTGAGTATCTCTAGAGGAGGAGAGAAATTCAGCAATGTGAATGAATGTGCAGAGACAATGCCTGCCTCTCCTGTTTAGGGCCTGCTAGAAGAGGTTGGGCCTTTGCTGCAGTCTAAGACATCCGTACCTACCTGCTGCCAAAATGCACTGAATACTTATGGCAGCTAGATATTCTAAGAATACAGGACACACAACTGTGTTCAACTGCATTTCAACCACAATTACCTCAGAGGGAAAGGTGGCTTTTTTGCTCATGTGTGTGTCTTTGTACTGCAGGTTTGGAGACCATGTTCCCCAAATGCAGTGACCGAGCACTTGCATGTCCTGTCTTGCTTTGCGACACCCTGAGCCCTTCTTGTCCAACACCCTGAGCCCTGGTTTTATTAGACTTTTGCTTGAGTCCAGGATTATTGGGCTGTGGCTTGGCTGTACATAACCACTGTTTAGTTTTTGTTCCATTATTACAAATGTTTACATTAATTGAATTTTTAATAAAAGCCCAAGCAATTCACACAGCAGGTGTTCTCTGAGGCTAGTCACAGTCTGAGGTCATCATGGCTTTCACAGGCAATTTTGCGGGTTTTTTTTTTTTTTGTTCCCTGCTGTTTTGTTTTGCTTTGTCTTCTATAAGTGCCCAAGAGAGAAATGTTTTCTTCCTCATTTACTTTCTTTGTGGAGGGATTGTGCACCCTTCTGATCATTTCAGTATTTCCTCGGTGAGTCCCTTCTCAGATGATTGTGGTGAAAGTAGTATAATGTGCTATTCTAACTGTTGGCTTGCTGATTGCTTGTTGCAGTCTATTTTCTGTTTTCTGCTATTCAGTCCACCGATAATTCCATTGATTTTTCTAGCTCCCCTTTCCACATTAGACTTTGGCTAATGCAGACTTCTCAAGCTTCTTTTCTTCTGCCCTGTGAGACTCTGAGCTCTAATCAGTGTAAGAGACTTGACAGGTTCTTTTTTCTTTTAAGTGCTCCTTCCTACCAGAGCAACACACAAAAGCCATTAGACAAAATGCCATATTGCTTTTTTTTCCTCACTTTGGGGGGAGAAATGAGACTGAGGCCTGGTGAGTATCTGAAATTCCCAGAACGCAAAGTGGTCCCTGGGGCGCAGGACCCTCGCCAGCATTTGGCTCCGTGGGTTTGTGCCCTGCTGAGCAATGAGCAATGTGCACATCTCAGGGCTGTGGCTCGCACACTCCCATGTTTGTTTCTCTGCACAGAAACGCCCAAAGGACCTCTGGAAGTTCACCTTGATTCTTCCAAGGCCTTCAGCTGGTCTGGATCTGTCTGTGAACTTCCTGGCCTGTATATCACAGCAAACTACAAGGTGCCCTTGAGTTTGCTTTCCCATTATTTATTAGATGGCTAGCTTTTAGTTACTCCTACTTCAGTTTCAGAAAGCTCAGTGTTACTACTTCAGTTTCCCTAAATATTTATAGATTTAGCTGTGCTATCTTGTCTCTTGAGATACCAGCAGACTCCAAATCACGTGCTTCAGCATTTAAGCTGCCAAATACTGATAGATGGTAGGCAGGAAGATATTAAAGCGCAGTCTTGTAACAGCCCTTCTGATACTGACAGTATATAACCACTTACAGAAAATCATTATCTTCCTGTAATAGTATCTTCATGTATCAGTGAGACATGAAGATGGCTTTCTCAAAGATGAGGTTGACTTTTAGGACCAAGATCTTCATGCAGATGCATTTACTTCAATCTATTTTTCTAAAACAAAGTTGACTAATCACTGATGAGACCTCATAAGTACCATATACTGAAGGTTTGGTCTGCACAGTTTTTTCTTCTGGCACAAAGGTTTTTTTCCCAGGTATGGCTTTTTTTAATCTTCTCTTCAAACTCAGTTATTCCTGGTGAAGCAGTAGCTGAATGAAAATGCACAGATATAATTTAATTTGCGTCTCATATTGTAATTAGTCTACAATAGTACTGTGATTGCATTAATACTAATGAATGTGAATAAAGAAATTTTTCTAGGCGCAGGCAAGCCCTAAAATATATATATTTCCCATAACATTTAATATCATTGAAGATCCTGCTAGTGTTTTAAGAACATTAAAGGAAGCTAGATTAACTATTTTGTCTTTAAAAAAGTCCTACTGTCTTTCCTTGTGTGCCATGAAGAAGGTCAGCTGATGCTAATAAAATCCTTCTATCTCAGCTTTTGAAATTACTTTTTTTTCACTTTAAGTCCTGGCTATGTGAAAAACTTTTAGCCCTCCAAAATCAAATTCCAATTAATTCCACTCTAAAGGAGTTGAGCTTGTTCTATGTTATAAAATAAAAAAGAATATTATAGGGGTAGACATGAGTGAAATAATTTGACTTTTACAAATATACTGCAAACTCCCTATTTTCTGATAAAAAATATTTTTTTTTAATCATGTCTTTACTTAGTGGGCTGTATGCAGACAGTAGGCCTCATTAGAAATACATTTTCTGCACATCAAGGTTATGCCTGAACTACCTTTTCCACATTCAGGGAGAATTTAAAAGCTGAGATTGCCTGAATTGTGACCTTGGTGTAGTACTTAGACAACAGCAGTTTTTTAACAGAACTGACCATGGACGTAGTTTATTCTTTTTTAAAGAATAATTGAGACCTTTGGCTCTTGACTGCTTTTGAACAAGCTAATTTGCATTCCTATCTCTTCTCTCGGGATTTATGTCTCTCAGAGCTCTTGCTTAATAGATACCCAATATTTCTTCACAGTGTGAAGTGTGAGAGCGGTATTCTTTAGTAGGTGACAAGACTGGGTAATGTTTAGCTGGTCACAAAATGTCTGTACTGAAGACAGGAGAGAAAGTGGGCTCTCCGGATCTCTCTGAACATGATATTCTTGCTCATAAGAACCTTCTGTCCAAGAGACCCTGGCATCTGTGATATGGTTTAGCATGCTCAGATGTTCAATACAATACATGTGTATATTAGTATTATGTATAACCAGCCCGATAGCAAATCTTTGCAGAGTTTTGAAATGAAATATATTCTAATATACCACAGAGTAGGCAACTAGATAAGTCTGGTGGAAGGTCCTCATAGTTTCATGCAGATTCTTCCAAATGTTTCCTTATGATGCTTTATAATGATATGGGCCTGTATTTCCTTTGCTTCTAATGTATGGCTGAAAGCAGTATGGTTTCAGCTGCTGCTTGAGGCAGCATACAGATCTGTAGGCCTTACAACTCTAGTTGCAGCTTTGCTTTCCACTTCTGTTGAATCAAGCACTTCAAGGGGCCTGTGGTTGAGGAAAAAAACAGTGCATAGCCAGAAAAGAAATACAGTGTAGGCTGGTCTTTTTTTTTAATTACTTTGTTTTTTTCTTTTTTCAAATGCAGGTTTCAGTCATATGCCTAATCTGTGTCCTGATGTTGCACCTTGTGAGCTGAAAACTCACCCCTGCACCACTTCCCCTCCCGCATACCTTTGCACTCCAGTTCCCCCGTTGTTCCATCTTGCAGTATTCCCTGTAACAAAAATTGGTAACTAACACAAATGAGAAGGAAAAAATATCTTTCAGTGGAGATAGATAGGCTGTTGAAGGTATGATGGTGTCATGAACTTTAAGTCTTTGATGTTGGATTTTTGTGCCATATGGAAAAAGCAGCACAGCAACATAACTGCTACTCCTAATTATATAATATAAATGTCAAGCTTGTTCAAAATTCAAGGATTACACACTGGCAGAAGATGCACACACAGTAGACTGAAGCTTTTTGTCAACAGGGTGTGAAGGAAGAAGCACTTACTGTCTGTGATCTCATCAGCCTGTTTTTTAAACAGCAGGGAGATGGGCAGAAAAAGGCATTTGTATAATGTCTCTGCCAAGGGACAAGAAAATTTCTTGCTTTCAGCTCTGAAAAACTTCCAAGATACAAAAAATTTCAAGTATACATAAATCTTCATATTAAGATTAGAAAAGTTAACAAACATTGACTGGATGTTTAAACATTAACAATGTTATAAAGCACATTAATGGAAAATTCACAGATGGGTACAACCAGCTGACTTTTTGGTTGCAGCAATGTAAAAAAAACCTTACAAATTATTAGCTGAATATTTAGAAAATGATTATAAATTATTGCTGAGAAGGTATTATCTTTATAATTTTACTATAATTCCTACTGGAAGTAATGAGAGATACTATACAATGCCTATAGTAAAAAGCTATCAGTATCCAAGGATCTTATGAGCTTAAAAGCACAGAAAACAATGTGTTAGAAAGGAAATAGTCTTATCTCTATTGCACCACATAGAACTGAAAGTGAGGTTTATGCCAATATCGTAAGGAAAATCTTTGGCAAAGCTGATCACCTGTTAAGTGAGGTCTTGGAGAACATCAGAAATGCTTCCTGTAGATTAGTTCATACATGAAAAGCCAGGTAGGTGTTTGCTTTGATTCATATTGATTCTGAACAGCTCTTAAATTATTCATAATCAACTCAATAACTTCCAAAATGATTGTTTCATAAATAGTGACAAATCATCCGGATGTGTTCAGAAACCTGTTTGGCTTTTTTTATGAAACTGCAGGTCAAAGCAGTATAAGGTAAGTTATTTTAAAAGGCTATTTTCACACTGTTATGCATAACAAAGTGCCTGCAAAAACACTTTACAGAAAAAAGTGACTTAAATGATATTTTTTCTTTATATATAAATGGTTAAGGAAATTCCTACAGGGCCTTCTTATTTATTGCCTAATATGGCTTGATTAAAAGCCAGAAAAGCATATAAGTCAAATTTCTGATTTGACCAAGTGGCAGGGAACACACATATGATGTATTTAGAATTGGCAAAGGCTCATCTTGGTGAAGAGTGCTGTAAATTACTTTTGATTAAAAAAATCAGCAGAGGAAGTGAAAAATCATTACTACCAGAACAAGAACAATAAAACATTAATGCTATGTGTAAAGATTGATGGGTAGTTGAGAAGTTGATTTGTAAAAGTCACCAGTACCACAGGGCACGAGTTTATTAAGAGTATGAAAGAGGCAGAGTAAAAAATGAGTTCATACTTTAATCAACAGGAATGGAAAATAAACAGCTCAATATCTGTAGGCTTCTTTCAGTGGAACTTTAGTTTGAGGGTAATTGCCTCCACAAAAGCCCCCAAAGACATTGACCACTTGAAAACCAATCTCCCCCAACCTTGACTTGTCCGAGGAGCTGAAGACAGATAATAATGGGTCAAGAGGCAGATGAGGAAGGATGAAACTTCATTTTCTTTCTGATAATTAAAATATATAAGGAAATGCATGGAAAAATCTGTGGTTTTTTTCTTCTTCCCCTTCTTTTCCTCTGTGAGTTGTCACTGTCATATCCTTATGTGTATTACATGTAGTACCTTACACAAATAAATAAATCACTGACTCCAGTGTGGGATGAGCTCATGCAAACATAGAGAGGAGAATTAGAGCCAGGTATGGAAGCTGTTGGTGGCTGGGATCATGCCTTCACATCTGTTTCTATACAGGCACCCTATAAATTGTGCTACCTTCCTGGGGGTCCTGACCACTCCTGTGTTATGCAAACATAATAGGTTTCTCTGCTTTGGAAAAAACAGGCTCAACAACTTCAATGAAAAGACTGGCTAAAAGCTAGCGATCGGTCGACCAGACCTTCGTGGTCTCAGAAACAGCCGTCATATGTTTGACATTAATTTTGTTTGGCATCCAGGCTGAAAATTCAGAGCAGAAAGCCCAAGGATCTCACAGGCATAAAATATCTTCTATTTTGGAGATGAGTCACACAAATGAGAAAGTACAGAGATGCTGGTGACTACGTGTATTTCTGTGTACTGCTTCCACTGTTGATCAAGAATAGGAAACTTTCTTGATAAAGTCCATGTACAAAATTATACTCTTGGAAGCTGCCAAACCGACAGTCTTCATACCACTGGCAGAGGTAACGTGTTTCTTACTTTATCTAGCCAGTATGCCTATATTTAACTCTGATCTAAAAGCACTGAAATACAGTATAAGGAAGATATTTTAGCCTCTTGCTCATTTATGATTTACTGCAAGATGCTGAGCTTTTCTTGGAGCTGGTGGGAGTCTTTAACTCCCACTAGTTTTGCTGAAAATTTGGTGTAAATATTTCACAAGAATGCCTGCCATTTTGTGGAGACAAACTCTGAGTCCTTCACCTCTCCCCGAGGTTTTACAAAACACTTCACTACAAGCTTATCAATTACAAATACTTTGATATAATTATCAAGCAGAGGCTTCCAGGTATCCAATTGTTTGGTTAACTTCCCTCACAGCAAGTTTATTTCTGTGCCTTTCTGTGACTGGATTTCATCTAGAAGTGGGTCTAAATGTAAAACACACTTTCAGTGCCTGATAGGGAAAAAAAAAATCACTAGCCTTGGAAAGGCCTCAAATTCAGGAGCCAGATCCCTCTTTGGCCTGAGAACAAGTAGAAATGGTCACTCTTTTCTAAGAATGCATGACATAACTGTCTCTGCCTGATAATGATATATGACTACTTCAGTTCACACTCCAATACTGCTTACAGTTCTTATTAGTGGCGTTTTATGTGTTTATATTGACGAGTATTCATTATTGTAATTTATCTTCCAAGAGTCCTTATATTCAGCATGCATCAGGCTTTTACAGCTTGTGGATTATATGCTTCTCTTTCTAAAATGCTAAGTATTTTAAAAATGTAAATGTGTGGTAAATGTCTCAACTTGAATAACACAATAATGTTTATTAGACAGCAAAGCAAATGAAATGACACTTAGGGAGAAGAGGTACAGTGTTTTCCTACATTAGGGCTGTTCTTATGGGTTCTAGACTGTAGAAAGATAAGGAACAAATTAGTGGTAGCAAGGAACAAATTTGCAGGAGCAAGGAACAAATTAGTGGTGTTAGCTCTCCAGAAATTAGCTTTCCCTGTGTGTAGTAGTTGAAACTTTGGTACCACGGAGAAAACACCTATCACATGAGTATAAAGTTTTAAAACCCTTTAAATAGTACTGAAGATGTATAAGGAGTTAATATGGTTCAATACAGTGTTCTTATGTAACGCAAATATTAATGTACATTTTTTTTGGTTGCTTATAACAGTGGTTGTGAGGTAGAGATACTTACATTGCTGTTGTAAACATGGTTGTCTGAAGATCCAGGAGAAAGGAAGCTTGCAGGGAAGGTGATATCTCTTGTTGGACTTGTACAGCAGGTGGACAGGCAACAAAAATACATAAGGACCAAGACTGTTCTAATTATACACTGGTATATTGCCAGATTAAATAAAACAATGTGAATTGCCTATGGGATTAATAATTTGTTCTTGACAACTTGCTTACCAGACTTCCAGTTGCAACACAATGGGGACTCCTGTAACTTGCTTGATGGTTCCTCATTCTTCAGCTCCCACCATTCTTGGGTCCAGCCACAATTTTTACTGGGAATTTTGCTTCCAATTTACAATATTAATAGCATTCAATTGGCAGTTTTTAAATGTTCTTCTCATAGAAGGATCTAAGTCAAACTTGTTTCTGTCTACTTTTAACTTTTTTTTTTTTCTTAAGAACTCTCACATCTGTAATGCCTTGTTCTTCCTTTGGTGCAGTATCACTTGTGCCTTTGTATCCCATCCATACCAGTCAGAGACCTGACTAAATTTTTATGCCTTTTCTATTTATTTCACGGGGGTGGGTAAGAAAGAGCAAGCGAGGTCTGTTCTTTTAAACAAACGGTTACCAACAGCTGTAAGTTGCTGTTTCCTTACAGGACCAGTGGATATCACTGCAAAAAGAGATGATGATGGGCATATCTATGCTGTCATGTAACACAGCTTCCTGACCAGGTTCCTGGTTCTCTGATTATACAAAGTTGTGGATATGTTAGTTCACTCGCCAGCTCTCTTCTGGAGGAAACTAATCAGTTCCCTTGAGCTCTGCCTACATCTGGAATTCAGCACACAGGAGTGGAACAGTAGGTCAAAATGGATGATGTTGAGGATCCTCATCTCTCTCTTATTTGTGTGCTACCAGCATTATGAAGGATGTCATGGGCTGCTGCCCTCCTGTGATCAGCTATTTGGGATTCCCGCTGACATGCATGTTTGCCTGTCTCTCATCTTGCACGGGGTTATGTTACGGTGTGCTCTGCTTCTTATGCGCTGTTAGAAACAATGACATGCCAGCATGATCTCCACTGTTGCCCCCAATAAAATGATGTTCCAAGGTCACATGCATATGACATGGGCCCAGGCAAGAGGTGTGCTTGACATACCTGGTAGTTTATGAGCGCAACTAGTTGGATGTAGAGGGAGAGGAACGTGGACAGTAGGAACTTACATTTAATCCAAAGACAGAAAATCACTAACTTGAGTGGGAGACTTTGAAGAGTAAGCAGAGTTTATCTGTGTTGCTCTAATAAAAGATATGCTCTCTTCCTATAAACTTTACTCCTTATTGAAAGGAAGGACATCTTTTATGGGATACTGTAAAACTGTCATGTATTGTAGGTAAGTCGGAAGATTTATTTTTAAAGTCCTATTCTCAAGGTCCCTGCCTTTTTCTGAAATCTGGCTGCTTAAGCAGTCAGTCTTTTGCAAGTTTGGGAATCTTATCTGTGGTGTACTCTTATCTCCTCTCAGTTGGTTTTATTCAGGAGGGAACTCTTTGTGCCCACTCAGAAAGTACAGAGTGTCTTTACAGGACAATATAGGAAATGCACTGCAGCATGTTGTATGCAAGTTAAAGTCCGTTCGTAGTAATTCTTGCTGAAGGAACAGCTACTATGTGCTTGGAATCCAGAATGGTAACTTCCAACACCTACAAAATATGCTCCATACACTGAGATAACTTACAGTCTATGACACAAAGGGGAAAAGGAGTGTGGTGGTAAAATTATTAATATTTAAGATTGAGAGGTTTGGCTAAGAAGTTACCTTTACTAAAAGAACATTCCTTTTGACTAAAAGCTAACAGTCTGTGATTGTTTCCAGCTCCCCGCTTGAGAGAGCCATCTCTCCATATTGTCATATTATTTACTGTTTAATTCTTGAATGTGAGCTAGCAAGCTACTTAAGGAGTTCATCCCTACCAGGGATGGATACCTGTCTTTGTTAATATTGAAACAGTTGTTTTTCCTCACCTCTTTCATTTTTTTTCTGAAACATTATATAGGTTGGGTCTCTGCAAACACTTGGCAGTGAAATGGGCAGCAGAAGGAGAGATGTTGTCCCAGTGTTTCTATTTAATAGTGTCTGTCTGACCTGTCCTGAATTGTACCTCCATTATTATGCACTTGGAGTCCCCAAATTCTCCGACAGGAGGTAACTGTCACCTTCTGAGATGGCAAAATTTGAGTCAGATAGGTTGACTACGATATAAGGTAGGGATTATACATGCACACTTTTATGCAGGCACATTCTAATGAGTGCTGCAAACATACAGTGTTTTCAGGAAGAAGCATTTTCAGAAATTATGCGGCCAGATATCCAGAACATTAATTTAATTTCTTTTCACATATCAGCAGAAAGAAAAAGGCTGGAAGGATTTCAGGAAAGGAACTCACAGAGCAGACAGGGATTCTTTCAGGAGTATGCTTTTTTTCAGGCAGACACTTGGATGTTGCAGAAGTCCTGGCATACCCACTACTCCCTGGACATTAGCAATAATGAATGTCTTGCTATGAAAGCAGTGTCAGGTAGGACAATAGTACAGAACGTGAGCCTAGCTGTCTGTGTGATTAATGGAACGAGACCCTTCCAGAAAACAAATGGAGTTAAGGAGGCCTTTGCAGAGCTTTGGAATGTGCGTAGTTTAGCATTACACAGGGGTGCACAAAGGCTAAGAATTCATGTAGCTGTCGGTGTTACCTGGGAAATAGCAATAAAAAGTGCTGGGTGATTGAACAGGAGATCTGATCCATGCACCTTTTTCATGAACCGAGCTAAAAGCCACAGAATCCACTAAATCTAGCCTTGCCAAATTCGTTGTGGAAGAATGAGAGGGAAAAAAATTAGTGGTAAACTACATGATGAAGTTTTCTGTATAAAGTGTGAATCATTCGATTTCCAGTTAACTGATTTAATTACACAGAGAGAAAAAAAAAAAAAAAACCCAAACAAGAAACCCCCAAAAACCAAAAAAACCCAACCAATTTGCCTGGTCATCTATGAGGAGGCAGATGAGTAAGTTTGTACTCATCGTTGCCTCAAATAATATTTATAAATTAATTGTACTCTGAAGCTAGAGACCCTGCCCCACAAACCCCATTGTCTGCCATGACCATTCAACAACAGCTTACCCTAAAAACTGTTCCCGCTAACAAAAATGGGAAAATTCTTGATCTGTTTTAATCTGATCTTTGCTCAATGATATGGAGATTCTTTCCCCCAAGACCTCCATGGGGATGAAGTACCTAGCTTTTTGTGGCCCTTTTCAAACACTGTTTTGTTATGACGATAGAGACCACCACCAAGATGAAATTGGTGAGTTGTGTCCAATGACAACATTGATAGGCCTCATATCTGAAGCTCTCTTTCAGAGTGAAGTCCACATACTCTGAGAGCAAAGCACGTCCATCCCATTCTCCTTCAGGCTGAACCACAAGTTTTCTTGCTGTACCATTCCTTGCTGAACACAAAACACATTATCAAAACCAAAGTCTTTCATCACCCAAATATGTGATCCTGAGCCACAGGTGAAATGCTGCATTCATTAGCATGTTTCTCTGGCATATGATGTTGAATAACTATTTCTGTGTCTTTAAGGAGACTTTTTAGTCTTAGGTTATTTTAAAATAGCTGCATTTTGGTATCATGTTGTCATTTCAGTTCCTGAAGCTTCCCTAGAACTCTGAAGAGGAAGTGTGTTCTCTCTGATGCTGTTAATTTGGGTACATGCTGAATGTGGCTTCCAAAATAGCACTGTCACTCACCTGCTAGGATGCTACTAGGGCATCCCATGCTAGTGTCTAGGGTTTGGAAGCTTAGACCTTAAACGTTTAGCTGTCCTTTTCAAGTTACTGGAAAGGGAACATCTATTCGTAGTTACAGCAATATGATATTCTTCCATATTTACCAGTAATAATTACTCTCTTTGGTGTTACACCTTTCAACCCTGTAGGAACCAGGAGAAAAGCCTCTACTGGGAGCCACTGTTATGGGGATTTCATTATTTTCAGTGGGGTTTTTTTTGTCCCTCCTTCTTCATCAGTGTTACCTTTTTTTTATTCCTTTCTTCACACATTATCTTCAGTCTGTGCTTGTTCTTTCTCTTCTGTTCAACCTTGAGTATCATGAACTGGTCCCACTGAAAATTATTCTGGTTACCTTTCACAAATGAGTGACAAGCATGAACACAGGACTGCTGGGTGTTGTTCAGTGTCTTCTGTAGTCCTGTGAAAGGCAAGACCTGTCTCACACTGACCTCAGTGATTCTTTCCATTCTTCTGCCTGAGACTGAAGAGCATCTGTGTGACTTGAAGCAGGTCTGTTGAGAGAGGGCAGAGTTATCATATTTAATTGGGGGAGGGGAAGAATTTTACCTTTAAACATAAATTTAGGATTGTTTTCAATTTCTTGCCTGGTTACAAATTTCCTATTTTATTCCTTCCAGAGACTGCAATCTTTGCCTGCCTGAAAAGAAAAGCTAATTTGTGAAAGACAGGAGTAAAGTTGGAAAGCCTAACTCACCAGTGACAGCAAAAATGCTTTAAGATCTGGACAGCAGTGTTGGATATCTGTTGCTTCTGTGATAGTTCATCATGACAGTACAGGAATTTTGGTCCAGCCTTGAAGGATGCTTAGTCACTATTATGTTGTCTTTCATCAATAGAGACTGTGGTAACAAAAATATTACATGGTTACGAATTTTGTTTGAATGAGAGAAGGAAAAATTGTCCCTCTAGAAATCCTGCAGAAGGCTTATGTCATTTTGATGTCTTTTAAGCTTTGGTTTGAAAACTTCTGGCCGTCTACACAGTAATTACTTCCACTGAGGAAATGCACACATTCTGCTACTCATGCTAATTACTGATAAGGAAAAGGCAGGATTGCTTAATGATGAAACATGTTTCACTCACTTGTCTTTCTTTTGCTAAGCCAAGTTCTACAAAGCTGGCAGCATTTACAAAGAGTGCCTTCTGTAATCATCCCCCCCACTGCAATTTGAAAATGCCATCAAAAATAACAAGGTAGCGGCTCATGTCTTGTCAAAATGGGCTTCGCATGCTATGTGTACTAAGTGGCAGGCAGGTAGGCAAGAGGCCATGCAGATGAGTAGAAAAAGGGAAAGTTGCCTCATTTCTTCCACTTTGCTACTCACTATGAAGACTGAGGGAACAGATGCTGTTATAAATACTAGGAAAGGGAAGGAGAAACAGCTTGACTGGATTACAGTCTTGGACCCTAGACACCCAGTTTGTCATCTTAAATTCTGATAACCAGGATTACCCGCTCTTCTTCAGTCATATAATACTTGGCAGTGAGACAGGGAGGGTTGGATAAATCCCAGCATACTTCCTGCTTCCTAGATGTCTCTAGCTCTTGAGATAATGCTGTGAAGTTTGCAAATGAGATGAGTTAAACCTTAAAGTAAATGAGTAAAAATGGAAATCTTAAATATTTTTTTATTTTTACAAAATATTATTTTAAAATCAGTTTTGTGATTAGGATTTTTTAATATCTGCAAATAGCAATATTAGCTGTTAAGGGGTAAACTCTTAAATTTTTGCAGAAGGCAGCTGGTTCCATCTGAGATAACAGACATTGTACTAAATACAACAAAACATTTGTAAATGTGGTACAACTGATACAACTTCCTGCTATTGAAATCAGTACCAATTCCCCTAACTCTACTTGGTATTACTTTAGATTTACTTTAATAAAATGTTGGGCCCAATAGTGAGGCCAAAATTAGACAATTTACATCTTAATATATGTCAAAACAACAGACCTAAAAATATTTTAAAATCTAGGCACCATTAATATTTGCAGAGCAGTGGCCAAATGTAAAGAGCCTTGTCTGGAGTTTACAAGGTTTTAGAATTCCTTTAAAAAGAAGGCTAAATTTTTCTCTGAGGAATTAAACAGTAATTGATGTCCTCTTGAGCTGCAATACTAGAAATACAAAACTTTTGCTGAGATTTGAATAAAATTCAGCATTAGCAGTGGCTGTCCTTTGGCCACTTTGAGGTCATTTTCATTTAAGATTCTTGACTTTTGATTGGTAATGTTGAGTAGAAACAGCTCTCTTCTTGTCTGTTATGACCACCTTAGTATCTGTATCAGGGGATGAATAGGTCAAGTCTTTCTAATTTGAAATGTCCATTTGAAGAATGACAAAAAGAATAAGCACCTCATACAGAGACACTGTTTTACTAATCTCAGCCTCTCAGATTTTATCAGCCATACTTAAAATCAACATTCATGTGGAGAATTAGCCTGTTTCTAATTAATTATTTTTTCCCCTCCAAAACTGATACAGACAAGTTATTTAAATCTGAAAATACAACTTGAGGGTTTAAAAAAGCATAAGGTATCGTGGGAATCGTTGGAAGGTGCTTTGCTTTGAGAAATCTAATAGATAAACTTTATATGAAGACTCAGGAACAAGTATCTCTTCCATCGTAGTGGAGAAAGTATTCAGATGTTGTATATTAACCAAAAACCCTAGACTTTGACTTTTTTGCAGGGTGGTTGTTGGGGGTGTGTGTGGAACTATGTATTGTCTACCTCCCTTCTGAGATGTGGTACTTACAACTGAAAGCAAGGCTTTACCTGCAGCCTTGTGACTCCCCCATAGACTGGGAGGACTTTTGCATCTCAGTACAGTCTGTTCTTTCATTTCTAATGCCCTGCTGATGATTCACTTTCATCTTGTGATCCACAATAACCCCCAAATGTTTTCCAGGAGAACATTCACATAGCAAGTTGTTGCCCTTTTTTTTATGCAGTTCATCTGTTTGTGTTTATGTGTGTTACTGTTGTCCCCACTGAATTTCATTCTATTGCTTTTTGAACTTTCTACAAATGTATCAAGAAAGTTTTGAATTCTCAGCCTGCCCACTAGTATACTTCAATTCTGCCTTGTTTGGGATTGTATGTGTTTTAAATTCATATACTGTCTATCGCATCATCCAGATTGCTGTGACTGTACAGCATTGAATATGCAAGACCATTTTGCCAGTCAATGGCTAACAATTCTCTGCAGTATTTTATTCAGCTAGTTTTAAGTATTACTTGAAGTTCAACTGAGAGTATTTTCACCTAGACAATACTTTCCTGATTTGCTTTTTCTCTATGTGAGTGAGTGTCTAGGGCCTTGGTGGTGTCAATATATGATGTACTATTTCACCTTTATTTGCTTTGTTTCTAGAAGGAAATTAGATCGGTTCAACCCACTGTTAGTTGTTGTTAACCAATTCAAGCAATTGTAGACTTATACATCATATGTGTTTTGTAGAAAAATTACTGGTTTGGTACTCTGTTCTATGCTGGTTAATGAGAAGACTGATAAGATATAAAAAGATTCTTTAAGAAAAACAGGTATTTCCATATACCATACATAGCATCAGTAATCAAACAAGGTGGACTGTTCCTGGTCAAACTAGAGGGAAATGAAAGGTATTTATTAAAATAATAAAACATCTGGATTGTTTTCTTTGCTTCTATTGAAATATACTCTAGAATAGTTAATGAGATCTAACAAGAATCGGAAAGAAGATACTTTCAGGAAGCTCAATGGAGGTTTTTCAAAATCATATCATATCTGGAAGTTGCAAACTTAAATTGTGGTAAAACAATCTCATATTTATTTAAGTGGATTCAGTAGCCAAGATTAGATTATAGAAGTGTTTTGATATAGTGTGATGTGAGAGGGGGAGACCTTTAGATGCATATGTTCTGATTCTTATGTTTATATGGTTTATTAATTCTAGGAAAAAATAATATGAAGTACAGCTGAACAAATGCACAGAAAAAAAAAGTGGGACAGCCAGTCAGCCCTGGAGAAGACAGTAAGGTAAAAAGATGTGGCAGTACTTTACCTTAAAAAGCCTCAAGTATCAACAGGTTTTTAAAAAGACTTTGTAGCATAGCCATTTCTTTCAGATCTCAAAACAGGTAGTGTTTTTCTGAATTCCAGAGGAAATGAACTGCTTAAAGAAATCAAAGCTTTTATTAAAAGGCGGGGGGGAGGGGGAGTACTCTAGCCCTTGTCATTTTTGCGAAAAGTGAAATGTAACCTTACTCCAGAGTAAGGCCTGAGAACTCAGGACGATAAAAACAAAACTCTAAGAAATTGGCATAAAAATCAAGATGGTGCTTGACCTACTAGTCTTTGAGTGTATAGGGAGTTATAATACTGAAATGTACTGCTAAACCTAAACATATTGTCTTAGGTTAGCAGTGCAAAGAAAGAGCAGACCACAAAGAGACATACAGCAAACAGATGATATGTATAGAATGATTAAAGAGACGGTAATGTGGTATTGATCACTAAAAAGGTTGTCCCATAAATCTAACTCAATCTCTCTTATAAGGCATAAATATTAAGGGGAATAAAAATCTTGTGTATAAGGGTAACAGACCAAGAAGCAATAGCCAGTATGAGCTGATGATGGAGGAAAAATCATGTCAGATCAACTTGATTAATATTTTGGAGATTGAATTACAGATGGCTGCAATGGAACAGATGTAATTTGTATGGCTGTCAGATCCTGCTTCTATTTATACAGATGAAAATCCCAACTGACTCTGTTGACATCCATTGAGTTTTTGCTGATTGAACTCGGAGAACAGGGAACACATCCCTAGTGTTCACTGAAACAACATTTTCATTGTAAATATTCACTCAAACATGGCTATGTGTATTAGCATAGCCAGGTAAATTTATATGTCATAGAAAGAGGATAAACATATAGATTTGTGATTCTGGGGAAGTAGGAAATGAGCTGTGGATAATCATAATGCAAGCTTGTTTTGACTTGAAAGCAAGAGGGTCTAAATGAGCTAATGAGAAGTTCCTAAAAGATCATGTTCTTACTGAGAGGGCATAAAAGATTGTGTGTTTACTTAGAGGCCATGGTGCACTTGAGGAGCTTGTGTCACATGTTTTACGGTCTGGGATGTGGTATGAGAGTATGCCAGGAGTGATGGAGAATGCAAACCATGGTGGGGTAATGCCAGAGGATTGCAAAGGCTGGAGGAAGACAAATTGTAACCTCATTAATCCTGCAGGGAGTGCTCCTTAGGAGCGCTCTTCCCTCAGAGTACTCCCTAATTTTGAAGGCTACTAGCTGGAACACCCCAGAACAGAGCTGCAGGATGAGACCGGTAACAGCTCTCAGTCTCGCTTCCAGCACTGGCCTGTTCAGCAACAGAGATGCATCCTAAATCACAGGGTAATCCAAGGTGTCCTGGTTTCAGCTGGGATAGAGTTAATTGTCTTTCTAGTACCTAGCATAGTTCTGTGTTTTGGATTTAGTTCTAGAAGAATGTTGATAACTCACCGATGTTTTTAGTTGTTGCTAAGTAGTGCTTAATCTAGTCGAGGACTTTTTGAGCTTCTCCTGCTCAGCCAGGTGCATAACAAGCAGGGAGGGAGCACAGCCAGGACAGCTAACCCAAACTGACCAACAAGCTATTCCATACCATATCACGTCATGCTCGGGGGGAGTTGGTTGGTCAGTCGGTGGTGGAGGAGAGTGATCGCGGCTCAGAGAGCGATCGCTGCTTGGGATGGGCTGGGCGTCGGTCAGCGGGTGGTGAGCAATTGCACTGTGCATCACTTGTTTTGCATATTCTGTATATTCTCTTACCATTATTATTATTATTGTTATTCTTTTCTCTTATTAAACTGTCTCTATCTCAACCCATGGGTCTTACTTTTTTTTTTTTCCCCGATCTCCCCCATCCCACTGAAGGAGGGGGGGAATGAGTGAGCGCCTGCGTGGTGCTTAGTTGCCAGCTGGGTTAAACCACAACACAAGGCAATTTACTGAATGAACTTGTGCCATGCTCACAGTTCCAAAATGTGAGTAGTTTCCTTTTTGCAATGGGAATTAAGATCCCCTAGACAACTTCTAAACTGCCGATAAAGTACGTACTCAGATTATGAAGGATATTAAGGTGTGAAGCAGTGACAGAACAGTAATGTTGCAGAAACTGGTCTGATTAAAGTAGAAATATGGGTTTAAAAGTTACTTTACGTAAAAGTTATTTTTTAATGCTAAGAAATATTAGGATTCTTTTGAAACTGGTTTGGATAATGCTGGATTTCAAATTCCCTGTAGCAGATTCCAGTGGAATGTGTGAGAGAGCCATCAGTGTATAGACACAGGTCTAAAAGTAACATTCTAGCTCACTGACTCCCATGTTGCTGCTTCCAGCCCTGGCATGCAGTTCTCTCTAGAAAATGGAAACACCAGCGCTGATAAGCTTCAAAGTTAAGAAGTTAGTACAAAGGGATAGAATAACTAGAATTTAATAGTGTCAACATCATAGGGATATTTTAAAGTATACTCAATATGCAGTGTGCCAAATACTGAGGAAAAAGACCGTAGGACAGGAGAACACAGTTGTTGCTATACAGCTGGAAGGAATTATTTGATTGCTATACT
Organism: Egretta garzetta; assembly: GCF_000687185.1. Lineage (NCBI taxonomy): Eukaryota > Metazoa > Chordata > Aves > Pelecaniformes > Ardeidae > Egretta > Egretta garzetta. The sequence continues at coordinate 2,271,339 of NW_009260133.1, forward strand.
ACCGCTCACCCTGAGAATATTGCTAATTTTACATTTACACATCAAGAGGTAATATCTTGGTACAAAAGCAATTAAGGTGGCAGAAATCTTTTTCTTAGTCACCTCTGTTCTATTCTAGATGTCTTTTTCTCAGTTGGACACCTGAATTTTCACAATGTAGAGTGATTAGAGAAGCAAAGTTTTAACGCAGTAACTCGTTAATTAGAGGACTATGAAGTCTTTGCTTCTCACTGCTGGATACTTAGGATAAGTATTGAGCGTACAGACCTTGGGAAATGCCAGCTCTGAGAAGAAACAAACATATGCTGTGGGTGAAGGAAAGGGAGGGCTAACAAGGCTTTTGCCAGATGCCTTTCTCTGCTTGTTGTGTAGCTCCCTTTCTCTAGCCTGCTATTTAGCCTACAAGCCTCAGGGAAACAGATCGTCTCAATCTAAGTTTTTACAGTGCCTTGCTGAGCTTGGGAGCCTTACATCATAGTGTTTTTGCTTTACTGATCACTCAGATATAGTGGGATTTGCATTCTGTGCAGCTTTGCTTTTCTTTCCTGGTCTTGGTCTCCAGCAATAGCACAAGCCTAAGCAGAGAGAGGGTCAGCTTTCTCGCAGAGGACAGGGAACCCTAAAGGAAACCTCCTCTGAGCATGCAGCAATAGCAATGTCTATCCAAGCCACATGGGACACGCTATGTCTTACCCACATGCTTTGCAGCTGTATGTGGTAGTGAATTCAGTAAAATACCTACACATAGCATATTCAAAAACTCAATATTTTCATCCCTGGTGAAAAAAAGCACTTAATGAACTCACCGGGAACAAATAAAGACAAGGACAATTTGCCATTCTCCAGTGCCCAGGTTGAGAAGCAGCGACATTAACTGCTCTGTCAATGGAGTTGTTTCTCTGCCCAGTCCCTGCTTTCAGGACGCTAGCTCCTGAGCAGGTATAGGAATTTGTGCATTAACTCTGCCTTTGCTCTTCTCTAGCTCAGCTCATTCTTTCCTTCGTCCCATTTGAAGGGCATCCATAGCAAAGGCTCTGCTGCCTATCACTGCAGTCCTGGGATGAGTCCCTTTAAACCTGGCCATCTTCCTTTTTCCCAAAAGAGTAAAAGTTAAAGTATTTTTTGGTGCTAAAAATAGGCAGATTAGAATTGTTCAGGGAGTTCGTGTGCAGCCTGGATGTATGTGGCTTCTTCCAGCTGACGTGGCTGCTGACAGTCTGACTCATTGCTCTTCCTTGATACGCTCCTACACCACTATTATGCCTTTCTTGAATGAGTCCTTAAATGTCCTTTAAAATGAACAATACCATTTTGTCATTGTTTGACCAGCCTGAGGATAAGAAGATGAGGTGGTATATCACAGAGAACATTTCTTGCCAGGCACTTTTACTGTAAGAAACTGCCTCTGTGAGCATAGCTCTGAATAATAACCCATACAGGAAAAAAAAGGACATCTGTTCAGGCCTTCCATGAAGTGACAGTAATATCAACTTAATGGAGAAAACTTCCAACAGGAGACTATTAAGCTTTCCTGAATAAATTAATGTTATGCAGTTTTAATGGAGGTCTGAAATAGATGTGACAATTAAAGAGAATATAAAACCTAGGTATTCTGTGGAGCTTTACTTGAGTTGATATAAAATTCTCTCTTTCAGAAGATTGCATAAAAGTAAACTATTTTTCAAGCTGGCTTTAATGATCTATAGCAGCTGCACTATATTGCAGAAGGAGAGCTTTTATAAAGTATGACTTTAGCTGATGAGTAAAGGTATCAGCCATCGTCTCTGTGAGATGAATACATTCAGCTGGATCACGCAATCACCATGAATACCAGGGCTGAGAAGAGTTAGCTGGGGTCAAGTGGTTTTAGGACTTGTTCCCTATCAGCCCATTATAAATTATCTTTGGACGGTGTGTATGCTGGCTGGTTGTGATCTCTAAAGAGTCTGCAGGTTGGGATTGGCAGTGTGTGCTTAATTCCTGCCCCTAACTCATGCCTGGTAAAATCAAGACCACACCTGGAGGGAAAGGAAACAGGTATAAAGGATCTGGCTGCTCCAGCTCTGTATTTGCTAAGGCAGGTATCAGGTTGGGTTTTTTTCTTCTTCTTCACTCTGGAGCAATACTTATTTATTTAGATTCCCCTTTTTATTGCTATGTTATGTCAGAATTTTAATTTGTTGTAGGAGCTTCAATGTACTGGTGAGTACTTATTTTTTAAATATTTTAATGACTGTTGAGCACTTGTCATCTCTTCGGAATCTCTTTGCAGGTGAATTTCAACAGACTTAGAAATGTTCCACAAAATCTGTTTTTGTGCCTCTTTGAGTTGACCCTGGTATAGTCATCTTCATGTAGACTTTCTATAGGCTATCTGATGTACTGTATACTAGGTAATTTAAGGAACTCATTTCAGCTATATCTGTATATGTAAATGCATTATTGTTTCTTGTAAAAAAACTTGATAGAAAACATAAGGCTTTTTTAACTTAGTGAATGATTCTGAAGTTGGTTCCCACAGAGGAAAAGAAAAGTTAGCTTAGTTGGCCTTGAACAAAAGATCTCTGTTTAGGTGGCTTATGTGGTGTTATTACTGTAGCTAATCATGTCCCTGGGCTCTCAATTTCAAAAATGAATGCTTATGTCACTTTAAGTAGTTGCCATGGAAATCCTCACAGCATGAACCTCTTCAGTGAAGACCTTATGGCAGATAACTTAAATTATGTCTATTATTTCCCTAAACGCATCAGGCACTAGAGTGAAAGGGGTTTTGCGTGCCTTTAAAACACATGCTCAAGAACTACTACTTGCTTGTTCTAGCATATGTTTGCTAACCTTACTTCTTCAAATCAGATAAATGAATGTCAGATTCTAATAGTGTGCATTTATTTGAGAAAACAATACAATGAATTGAAGAAATATCTTTTAGCTCCTAGTCCCCTAGAACATTTTCAGATGAAATTCTCTCTTTTGTTAAAGGACTTCTGGATGCTGAGATTTTAGGAATGCAAATATGGGAGACATTACTGGCACTTGAATGCTTTCTATTGCTCTACTGTAGAGTTCGCTCTAGGCAGGTGTAATCTTTGCTAGGGCAGGGTCAAATAAAAAACGGAAGATACGAACAGTTTTTCTTTCAAGTTATAACTAGTTTATATTTAGATGATTAACAAGCTAATTTTAGAGATTGCTTTGGACTACACTTAATTTTTAGCTGAATTCCAAAGTAATGAGAAAGAAGCTAGTTAAAAGATTTTTGTTTGGAGATGTTCTCGCTGCTCTCCCGCGCCGTCTTCTCCATGTATCTAGATATTAACATCGACATCTGGAAGCTGTTCCTTTTCAACAGAATGCGGTTTTTCTAGCATTTCTGGAAAGACTAACTCAGCTGTAATACGGGTGTTAAAGCACCAAATGTTTTGTTCTTTTATCTTAAATAAGGTATACTATTAAAGTGAAGTTATAACCTGCAGATTAGAAGTGTCATTGGCATGTACTTTGTGTTAAGCAGCCTTCATGCGCTGATGCAGTTCCATCATTGTGTCAGGCTTTAACTATAATGCCTATGTAGATAGAGCACCAAATAGTCCTCTGATGCAGTGCTGTGAGGTCAGGGTACTTCCATTAGCTACATATTCATACAAATACAGGTGGGAATAGCATTTGTCCCAATATAGACGCATGAGGAAATTAATAAAATGGGTTCAATGCAAAATGTTAAGAAATAATTATGGAAAAGAGCAGTTTAATGATGAAATACACAGGCTGTGTAAAATATTCAGTAACACGGGTTTTCAAAATATTTTCAACTATTCCTATGTGTCTTGGTTTTAGGAAAGATGAATACTGGTACCTGTCACAAAGGGTATTTTTATTAGTCCTGCAGGGCAAGGAACTTGAAGATGACTGTTCATGTGATCGTGCAAGCTGTATTTATCTCTGTCCATCTCCCACTGCACTGCTGTTGATGTCATGGAAATAGCATCTGTGACTAACTTGGTGCCAGCTGCAGCAAAGGCCAGTCTCAAATACGAGTGGAGGTGGCACTAATGGTGGGTTAAAGCACACAGATAAGCAAGAACAGAAAAGAAGTTTGCTTTGCCACTTAACAGCTCCCCCCATAGTAGATAAAAGGAGTACTTTGTTCTCCTGAGCTTTCAGTCTGTCTCTCCATTCACTATACTCTCTTTTAAAATTGAGACTGTTTAGCTTCCCCTGCCAGACACTCTGGCACAGTTCCTCAGGCACTTAAATATCATTGCGGATTTGGGCTTCTGAGCCTACATCTTATTTCCCTCTGAGGGGGAGGAAGCTTTGCAAGTAGAGTTAATTTTGCTATAGAGGAAATAAATGCCACAAAACCTTTCTATTAGATTAAAAATTATAATAAAAAACAACCTTTGGACCTCCATGAGGAATGTCCGTGAGCTGTACAGCCTCACTGCCTGGGGATGCTCTGAAAAGGCTGGGTTAGGTGGAGCATTTAGTGTGGTTGGCTTCCAGTGAAGCCCAGGATAGTTCTTCCCTCTTGTATGATCTGCTTTTTCTGTCCTCCAGCAGTATGTATGGAGTGGATCCAACCCACAGAGAGCACAGATGTAGCTGCTCCATAAAAGCTTCTGAAACATCCTGTGTCTGACATAAATAAAAATGACCTTTAGTATCAATCTCTATCTCTCTGACTGCCAATAACGGGCTAGTTGTGTTACAAAATGCCAAGCACACACAGTATGCTTGGCACAAATTTCACCAGTATGGGTGAGATACAACTAAATACTGCATAAAAATACACAGAAGGCATATATAGGTGTGTATATGATGTGTGTGTATATGATGTGTGTGTGTATAATGTGTGTATATATATAATATAAATAAACTCTATGCAACTATGTAATGGTGTATTGGGAGATGCAGAACACATCAAAGCAAAATTTGCATTATTGTGGTGTAGAAGCCTGATTCTGTTAACATACTGGCGTAAATCAGGGCAGCTGCATCTAAAATGACAAAGATGTAAGTAGTGGAAAATTGCTCTCAGTGAAGAACTGGGTGTCTAGCTTATATCCGAAAGATGGAAGAAATAGCTTTAGACAACTGAACATCGTCATCCATATTGGAAATAGAAGCCAGAGTTGGTTAAGTTTAATTTTAAACTCTAAGCCTGGTGGTATAAGGCAGTCTGATTCCAGTGCTGGCATACAGTTTCTTATCTTGATTTAAAAGTAAAGCTAATCTAGGAGTTTTTCGTGGATAAAAAAAAATTGAAAGGAATCCTTGTCATTCTGTGAAGCTTTTACTCCATTTCATTCAGTGTTTACCATTCTTCTTCTGAAGAGAATAACAAGATATTGTCTGATGGGGGACCTGCGCATTGAATGTTTATTTGCCACTCAGTAATAAACCATATAGGGTTTGAACCATGTGGGTTGTTAGTCACCAATATCAGGAAGCAGTCAGTAACTGTTAACATTTTTCTCAGGTTGTCATAAACAAAGCTGATCTATTTGTGGTTCGACAATCTGCTGATGATTTTTTCCCAAATCAAAATGTGTTGTTCACCTTCATTTTGTAATGTATGCCAAGATGCTATAGACAGCTCAGATCGCAAGTGTGTTCAGGCAAATAATTGCCACTGGAACAATGGCTTTGTAATGATATGTGCTTTCTGTCAGCACTTGCTTTTATTTTATAGAGTAATGTTTTCTGCAACTCCATTTGGGCAGTAGGAATTATCTTCTAGCTCACTAGCAACACTGTGGTGCTTCCTGCATGGCTCAGTTGATCTTGCTGCAGTACTGCGGAGCTGGACCAAGAGGGGGTGGAGATGTCCCTAGCAGCAGAGCCTGTGACTGGGATGTTCCTGCAGGACAGCAAAGATCTGAGTTTGACTTCCTTCTCCTGTGCAGAGATGGGAACTGTTCCTGGGGACTTCTGCTTCTTGTGAGACTGCTCTTTTCCTGGGACTATTGGGTAAAATCAGGTGTTAGATCTCTGGCTGTAACTTGCAAGAAGAGAGGAAGCTTTGCTTGGCTCTTGGACAAAGTAAAGTACAGGGCCCTGTGGCTCCTCAGTGGAGGTGGCTCTCTGCAGCAGCCTGAGGGCAGAGCATGGCATTTAAATGACTCTCCAGGCGTTCCCTTGTTGTTCAGCCGTGGAGAGCTGTGTGTTGTGTGTGCAGTTTTCTGCTTAGCATAGAGGTTATTGCAGAGCCTATTTGGAAGTGCCCAAATCTGCCTTCTGCATGGAGTCCAGATGCTGCCCTGGGGTTTTTGGAGGAAGGGAGGGATACCAAAAGACTAGGTAAGGTGCAATGACTGTATTTCAGGATCAAACCCCCGTAGTGTTTGGAAACTGTACGCTGAAGCTTTCAAGCTTTAGTTATACATATCGGCACATGTTTAGCTGCTTTACTCAGTTGGATTGTCAAATTTATTTTCAAACCAATAAAGCATACGGTTTGAACTTATGGGCAACTTATCATATAGAAGAGTTTAAGTCTGCTATGAGTGAAGTACAAGCTTCATCACCTACATGCTTTATTATTGCCTTCTAAGTAATCTAATTTCCTTCAAGAGGAAAAACATTAAAACATCTTTCATATTTTTTGCTATAGTTGTACAGCACTGTAGAGGTCTTATTTTTCTCTGACGTAGTAAAGATGTACTCAGATTCCTCACTGTAGCTCCAAACGTGCTTATGATTAGTTTACTTTGTCATAGCCATGACATCTTTCTCAGTGGCATATAAGATTATATAATGTAGTGGGTTTAGAACCCAAATAATATTGCCCCAACTTAGTATAATTTATCTCCCAAACCAGGGACATAACTTTTTATTTAGCTTTGTAATGGCCATGTATGTGCACCTATTTAGCAACTCTAAAAATATAAAGCAGTGTTCAAATCTTCCAGTGAGTGATTCTGATGCAACCTATAATGAATTACCAGGCCAAAGATCTTGCAGATATATTTAACCTAGAGCAACAGCAATTTAGAAAGATTTTCAGACCTCAAACAAGAGAGCTGTTTGCAGAAAGGAATCTGTGTGCATTGGGATTGATTTGCCTAATGACTTTGCCATTTCAGGGCTTGTTTCTGGAAAGGTGCTGAATACAAACTGTTTGACTGTTTGTGTGTATTACCTTAGCTTTCAAGCTTCAATCAAAATTCCAGTAACACAAAAGGGAGAATTTCTATGCATTTCCATACTTTCTGGACAATCACTGAAAATATCGCTGACTGGATCCAGCATAAGGTCTTTCGGTTCCAGATACCTACAGCTAGTACCTGTAGGTCAGGTATTTACTCTGGGATGGAGGGCAGATATTAATTTTGTAGTCTTTCTTATTACTTCAAAATCCAGTTTTACTTTGGATCCAACCAGCTATTATTCTGCATGCTTTCGTGTTGAAGAGGAGCTCTACAAGTACTTGTGTATTCAATCAGAAACGGACCATGAGGTGATGGCCTTCATTAGCCTGAAGCGGTTATTCAAGTGCACTCTGGATTATTAACTGAAAATAAAATAAATAAAAAGTAACCCCAAGCCCTTGAAATGTCTGTCCTGTGAACATGAACTCTTTCTGTAGGAATTTGTTAAACAGCTTAAGTAATTTTTCTTCCTTTACTTATATGCAATGATGGTGGGAGGGTTGTTTTCTGTGCATCTGTTCTAGAAAACAAATGTGGCCAGAGAGCTGAAATCAGAGTACAATTGAATGTTTTTTGACAACATGATGAAAGCATTTGTGACCTTCATGCAACAAGATAAGATGGGTTTACAGGCGTGAGTAAATGCTGTGTGGGTTTGAGGAGAGAGTTTACTACAGCACACCTGATTTTACCAGTTTACTGATCCACCTAGTCTAGTTTTCTGCCCCTGGTAGCGTTTGATCTAAACAAGATCTAAAAATAAAGCCAGCATGAAGGAAGAATAGTTCCTCTCTTGACTTTTACAAGCTGTCAATTTATGCATTACAAGATGAAATGTAGTTAGCATTAGATCATTATCTTGCCTTAACTGTTTTCTGTTATTAAAAAAAAAAATTGGATAAACTTGAGCTCTGCTGTTGATCTGTGATATGTTTACTATGTGATCTGTGAGGGTCATGCTTTCTTCTTGTAGTTCTCGCAGAACCACAACATGTGTGTTTGTGTGTTTTCCATAAAGTTGCTTTTTATAGGTCTGATTTCAATACTATAAAAACAGCTGGTGAAGGCTTAAGCTTTATTTACTGGGCCAAGATTATTTCTTTTTTTGAGTATTATGATTACTTCAAGCAATACTAGTTGTTTTGAACTGGTGCTGATCTACAATGTAACCTTGCTAATCAACGTATTTTTGTTATGGGCTTGTATTTCAACACTTAATAAGGAGGAATATATTGAGACACTATCAGTTTATTTCCAAAACTAGTGTAAGTCAGCGTAGTTCAAAATAAGAACATAAGTAGCCTATCAGGTCAGGCCTGTCTAGCCTAGTGGCAAAGGAGACACTAATTACTTTAAATATTTTTGATCTATACCAGTTTTCTCATTGGGATTAAACATTCTAAAGACAATGAAAAATCGCAGCCTCTCTTGATATTTTACTCAACAACTGGCAGGATTGGGCCACATCGCTTTTCCCATCTGAAATCAAGAGGTAAGCTCCTGGTGACTTCCATGATAGGTGAGATTCAGGCTTGGAATAACTCTCTGTGGATGCTTGTGGGTAGACTCAAACTCCTTTATGTGTGCTTCTAAGCTTTCAAGGCCACTCCAGCTTGTGATTCTGGGCAATCCTGCATGTGTTTAAGGTAATAATTAATTTATGAAGCATGGTGCAGGTATGGCTTCTGGTCTCTGTAGGTTTTATGGTAATACTGCTTAGAATCTCTTAGAATCTTAGGAACAGTGAGCAACAGATAGACTGTAATAATGAGGTTAGCACAATCCTGTCTTTATGGTAATACTGCTTAGGATCTCGGAGGAACAGTGAGCAACAAATAGACTGTAATAATGAGGTTAGCACAATCCTGTCATAATATAGTAAGTTTATTATAAGGTGACACAATATCTGTATGATTCAGATGGAAAATGGGTGCCCAAATCAGGGTGCAGATGCACCTTGTATAGAAAGAGTTGTAAAGAAAAAGTCATGTATATGCCTAGGACATGATTTAGTGCTGGTGTGTTTTCATGGACATGCATATCAACAGGAGTGCAATAGGCACTTGGGAGACAACATGCCTTACTAAGCCTTTGCTGCTGACCTGAAACCTTTCTTTATAAGGCAAGATTAGCATTGGAGTCCTGAGACTGTGAACCTGACTGGTGCCGAAGTATCTCCTGAGCTGACCACACATACACAGAAACAGCTCTAAAAGGACTCCAGGAACCAAACTTGCGTCTGGCCAACTTCCTCATAAGCACAAGATCATGGGAGCATCTAATTACAAAAGTATCATTGTTGGGATAGTTTACAGTATATATAATATGGAGGAAGAATAAAGCACCTGAAAAAGATTTGCTGACTCTGATTAGGAGCCCCCCCCCCCAAATTATTTGAAGACTTGGAAAAAGACAAGTTGCAGGTTTCTAAATCACAGTGGTTAAGCACCTTGGAAGCAGTAAATGCCAAGTTCTCTCTGCTCTCATTTGTGCTCTGGCTACCAAATAATTATTGAATTGGGGCAGGGAGTTGGGGAGGAACAGAACAGCTGAAACAATTGTCAAAAGAGACACTAGAACATGAAATTATCTTCTACCAGTGCTTGGTATCTAGGCCTTTTTATAAATCTCATACTGGTTTGAGCCTTATTCTTAGGCATGCATACAGGACTGGACACCTCTTGTCTAATTTTTAGATTACAGCAACTCCTCAAAAGAAGTTAACCGATGACCTGCTCAGCACTGGTTTCTGAGCATGGTCAGTGGCAGAATCACAGGTGACTGAGCTCTGGTTTAATGCTCCTGCTAGAGTTATTGCTCTGATTTGAGGCATCTAGCACAGGACTTTGGTAGAATTCAGGTGTTCAAGCACAAGTTGTCATTCAGGACTCTGTCACAAATATAGTTTAAGTGGAGCCTTCCTTTTAAATCCTTAAGTCTCTAATGATGGGATGCGTCTAATCCAGAGGTGCCTTAACTTTTATTCTGAAGTTTCCATGGCTCAGAGTGCCTCTGGATGGATGAAGAGCTGTTGATTATTCTGGACATTGTTCTGTGTGTTGCTATACTTTATCCACTTATCATTCAGTGTGAAATATAGAAACATTTCTGTGACATGAAGTAAATACATAAGTAGCACTACAATGGTTACCCCTGAGCTGGTGGACTAAAAATATAACATTTTGGAACCCACAACCCTCAACCACAGATGTTTGCTCAGGGAGTAGACAATTCTGCAGACACCCAGGCACACCAATACCAGTGATAATCAGATAAATTATTCTCCTGTTCAAAGGGAATGTTATAGTTCTTTTTCATGTGTGATAACCCACACCCATAACAGCCCTAAGGAGTGGGCTCTATTTTGCAAACTATGTCCTCTGTTATTAGGAGGCCATAACAAAGTTCTGCTGTATGTTCTTTTAGAAAAGCTAGTGAACTTAAATGTAACTTGCAGATTAAAGCCAAGCCACCTGAGTCTTTCTCATCAGAAGAATAAACACTTGCATAAAACACATGACATCTCAGTTTAATGGGCCTTGTAGGTGATAGATATATTAAAGAAATATTTTCTGAACTTAATTAGAATTACAGAAAAATCAAAAAATGGTAATGTCTTGCTTTCTCAAACATGTAATTGATAATACCTGCAAACATTTAAACAACATGTTTTCTGATGATAATGTGCAGGACAATATGTGTTCAAAAAAAACCCCACAAACCTAACTGAAAAAACACCCAACCAAACAAAACAAGAACCCCTCTGGAGAGTTCCTGGAATAAAAGCAGGAAAAGATAATTTGACGTGTTATTTCTGTAAGAAACCTCATTGTTTAAAAAGAAGCAACATTTACTGGAAACTGATTCTAATAATTTTTCTGCTCCCTTGTCCCCCCAAACCACTTCTTTGACTTGAGACTTCTGCTGCACAGGAACATCTGTGACCTGGATGCTCCTGTGTTAGTCATACTGCTGTGCTATGTTCTTGATAGCATAGTGCATAGGCAGCATCCAGCATCGTACGTGTGGCGTGTTACTGATAACCGTGATTGATACTGCATCGTCAGATTTGGGAAACTGATGATGAGTTACCTGACGCAAGTACAGTGGTGGTCTAAGTAACGCTTGATGATGTTGCAGGTACTGCTTCCCCCTTTACTAATGCACCTTCCCCTCTTTCTCTAAGCACTAAGGATCTCTCTAAGAGATCCTTGAGCAGTGCTGCAGATAGGTTGTTTTGTTTTTTAAAGGGTGTTTTAGCCAAAGATCTCGGAAGATCTGTGACCTACTGCCAATTAAAGCTCCCCTATTGTGGGCTGGATAACTTAAGTTATACCCAATTTATTACAAATGACAAAACTGAGACAAAGAAATGAAGACTGTTACCTAAGAAGGCATAACAGTATCTGTCCTATCTCCTTTTCTACATCTTGCGGCAGTGACTTGCATTTGAAAAGCCTTTAACTTATTCTAGATAATATCATATATATTATTATATAAGTAATCCTGCTACTTGGATCTGTTTTCATTGCCTTTCAGATAAGAACTATTGTTCTGTTTGTTTTAAACAAAAATTACTGATTGTGGATTTTGCTGAAACTTTACTTGGGTAAAATGTTTTAACAGCACAGCACTTGACTCCACTTAATTCAGTGTAATCATTGTGTTAGACTATTCAAATTTCCAGGTATTCTGACTAAAAGATCATTAAGATAAGCAGGCTAAAACTTAGTTATCATCAAAATCAACTGTCACAGGAGCTAGGTATAAGGCTGCTTGCGTATTGGATCCTGAGCAACGCTGAGCGCGACACATTCTTCCGCTCTTTTCCAGCAGTACCTGGAAAAATAGAAAGAGAGATGATCCAATGTGTAGGGCGGGGGGAAGGGGGGCAACACACAATCAAACCAACAACTAAAATATTGATGCTACTGAAAAGTAGGGGAAAACAAACAGGCTCTGTTCTGATTACACTTGTTTTCTTCCATATTGGTATATCTTGTGATATTTCAGGAGTTACTCTTTACTGTCACTAGTATAAGCCAAACATCATGACATGGTGGGGAAGAATGTATATCTACTTATGGATGAGCCAAGGGGGAAGGCATTTATTCTAATCTTGGTGACGTGAGGATTGGAACAGAATCACCTCAGTACAGATATTATTTTAACAAAATGAGTATCTATGAATTCAACAGTATTTTTCTTGTGGTCATCACATTTGTATTAGCTGTTTCTGTGTCAGTTGCAGATATCATAGAATCACAGAATGGTTTTGGTTGGAAGGGACCTTAAACATCATTTAGTTCCAACCTCCTGCCATGGGCAGGAACACCTTCCACTACACCAGGTTGCTCAAAGCCCTGTCCAACCTGGCCTTGAACAATTCCAGGGCTGGGGGCAGCTGCAACTTCTCTAGGCAGCCCGTTCCAGTGCCTCACCGTCCTCATAGTGAAGAATTTCTTCCTTGCATCTAATCTAAATCTACCCTCTTTCAGTTTAAAGCTGTTACTCCTTGCCCTATTATTACATGCCCTTGTAAAAAGCTCCCCATCATCTTTCTTGTAGGCCCCTTCAGGTTGCTGTAAGGTGTCCCCGCAGCCTTCTCTTCTCCAGGCTGAACAAGCCAACTCCCTCAGCCTGTCTTCATAGGAGAGGAGCTTCAGCCCTCAGATAATCTTCATGGCCTTTCTCTGGACCTGCTCCAACAGGTCCATGTCCTTCTTATTTGGGGGTCCCAGTGCTGAAGCAGTGTTCCAGGTGGGGTCTCATGAGATCAGAGTGGAGAGGGAGAATCACCTCTCTTGGCCTGCTGGCCATGCTTCTTTTGATGCAGCCCAGGATATGGTTGGCTTTCTGGGCTGCAAGCGCACATTGCCAGGTCATGTTGAGCTTCTCCTCAACCAACACCCCCCAAGTCCTTCTCCTCAGGGCTGCAATCGATACATTTTCTGCTCAGCCTGCACTTGTGCTTAGGATTTCCCCAACCCATGTGCAGGACCTGGCAGTTGGCCTTGTTGAACTTCATGAGGTTTGCACAGGCCCACCTCAAGCCTGTCAAGGTCCCTCTGGATGGCATCCCTTCCCTCCAGTGTGTCGACCGCACCACGCAGCTTGGTGTTGTCAGCAAACTCACTGAGGGTGCGCTCAGTCCTGCTGTCCATATTGCCAGCAGATGTTAAACAGCACTGGTCCCAATACTGACCCCTGAGGAATGCCACTCGTCAATGGTGTCCACTTGGACATTGAGCTGTTGACTGCAGCTGAGTGCGACTGTCCAGTCGATTCCTTATCCACTGAGCGGTCCATGTGTCAAATCCATGTCTCTCCAATTTAGAGACAAGGATGTCGTGCAGGACAGCATCAAATGCTTTGCACAAGTCTGGGTAGATGATGTCAGTTGCTCTTTCCTTATCCACCAAATGAATGACCAGAGATCAATCAGTGTGCAACAGTGACGCGTACAATTAAAGGTACCTGCTGTACAGATCTGCTGATGTCTTAATCCACCATCAACTGCACTGGCAGAGCTCTGCATGTGCATCATGCCATGATTTTGAAAACACGTATTCATTGATTGGACTGCAGGGCTAGGAATTAATTTAACACAAGTGATTTCACAGAACTGATGGAAGTAATGGTGAAGGGAGCAGGTGGCTGTGTTGGAATCACAGGTGCAGAGAACAGTTCTGTATGCAGCTGGATGGTTTCAGCTCTTTCAGGAAATGTTTTCAGTGCTGTAAAAAAGGTGCAATTGTCAGCACTATTACTTATTAGATTTTTTTCCTGTAGGAAACAAGGCCATTTTTATCATCTGCCTATATCTGCTGCATTGCATTACCAGTGAGTATACATCATCCTTCATCTTCTTCATGGTAGGCACTTTATCAGCTTATGACACTCTTCACAAGAGTTGGCAAGTGCTTTCCCATTCCGTTCTCTCTAGAAACTATTTTCACCATTTCTTCCTTTACATATATCACGCGTGTCATGATTATGAAACAGCCATATGCATCCTACTCTAGGAAGAGAGCTGTGTTCTTAGTCTGAACCCCAAATCTTGCTGCATTGATGTTGATTAAGCCTGGTCTGAAGCTTAGAGGATCTGCTGGATTGCCAATTGGTGTATTTGTGCCATCTACCTTTATGCATGGCCTTTTGCATGCTGCTTTTTCTTAGTAGTGCTTATCTTTTTTATTTTCCCTACCTTTGATCGTAAGAGGTGAACTAGAATAAATGTCTGGCTTGTTTCCTCCTGAAGACACTTCTGCCCTGAGGAATAATGGAGGCTATTTCAAATCCTGCATTCACAGACACTGTGTTTCTGCACCAGCTGATGCCCAGTGTGATGTGGACCAAATACACAGAATTTATGTTGTTGGAAGCTGAGAAATCACACATTGAACCACTGTTCATCTCTACTCACGTAGACTGGGCACGGACAAGCAGGCTGTCACCAGCAGATAGAGTCAGGGTTTTACCATCCATGGTAACAGTAGATGTGCCCTCCTGAAGGGAAAGAAGAGATAACCAGCTTTTAATTTTCCACGTCCTGTCACTTGCAGAAAGAAAATGCTGCAGGTAAGTATGGAAATATTTCCCACTGAAAGAGCACTTCAAACCTGCTCTGTTTTGTGAGGCCTAGCTAAATGTTCAGCTGATCTTCCCTGTCTGACACTATTAGCATCAATAAAAACATGCTTCATGGTTCATTGTTCCCCATCTTAAAGCAGCAACCCATTGCCTGACTCCTGGGGGTACGCTGCTAGCAATCTAACTCAGCAGCCTGCAAGTTGGTGCAGCTCTGGAAATTACAGAGGTAACCTCCTGGAGTACTTCAGGCTCCTCTTCTACTTTCCTGATTCCTAGTATCTTTTCAAGTCTTGAAAAGCAGTTCACAAGTCGGCAGGGAGCTGACAGAAATCGCTAATAGGAGTCCATCTACCCTGGAATGGACTCACCATAATCTCGTCAAGCAGAGGAGCCAGGTTCTTGCCAGCAAACAAGGGCTTGGTTGCATAGGCTGTTGTAAGCTGCAGTGTGAACAAACGCCTTTCAAGATTATTATGTGTTTAATTAGTATTTGATAGTCCCTGTAAATTTCAACAAAACAGGAACTGATAGAAATCTCTGCCTCCCAAGCTAGGTGACTTGTGTAAAACTAGCTTTTCTCTGGTTTTTTCCTTGGCCTGCAAGTGTTTCCTGGAAACCAGTTGAATGATGGGCATCTGGATCACCTACCACTGTGCTTAGTATAAACAAGTTCTTGTTTAGATTTTTATTAGCTTAGTCTCCCTAATTCCAGTTTGACTTCAGGATGAGGACAAATGCTTCAAGGCAGAAGTAATAGCTGATGCTTTTTTATCACTCGGAGGCATTCTGATGTATTTGCAGGCTCTATCCTAGGTAGGGGTATATTAATATCCCCAGCAAGGCCTGATGAAGGATGCTGGTATCTCTGTCCTCAACATACAGATAAGACTATTTTTAGGGTGGCAGTAGTTTACAGTTATTTTTCAACCTAGTTTGAAGCTGAAGGGTGGTGCCTGTTGATGATCTTTTCAACGAGAAGGAAGGTAATAATTTTAATTTCTGTTGCTGATGCTAGAAGGCTTTACTACTGTTCAGTCTGCTCTGAACTGAAACATGAACTCATCAGTTAACAAGTGTGAATTGTCACGTACCAGCTGCCAAATCCAGATATCTGAATTCTGTTTACTTTTCTCAGTAGTTCCAGGGCCATAAGCTATAACCTTAAAAGGAAAAAAAAAAAAAACCACACCAGGGAAGAAAAGTAATGGATTCATCCCAGTGACCAAAGTGTACATATTCATCTTCCTAAAGCATTTAAAACATGCTATTTTTACAGAAAAATGTTCATAGAAGATGACGTTATTTTTACAGACATTAAAATTCACATTACGTTTGGTATTCTCATATTGATTCCTACTGATAAAAAGGGAACTGATCACACCTGCCACTCCTTATGCTCCTCTGCATCCTCACTTATCTATTCCTTCTGCCTCCTCCCACTCTCAGCTTTGCATCTATATCCTTCCTGCTTCTGTTCCTGGAACAGGCGCTTCCTCCTCATGAACTCTGGGCCCTGTCAAGAGCCTGCTGAAGTAGAAAAGAGTCTTTCATTAACATGAAAAAAGCTGCAGACTGGACCTTATTTTTCTCATTATCTGCCCTTTCTGTGTTCTTCCTGACAGTTCCCATATTCTCTGTCAGTTTGCTGTCAAATGTATTGGATTCTTCAGAGTGTGACTCCAAGTAACCCAGGGAAAGAATATGTTTTGTAAACTATCGTGCATCCAGCACAGATATCAAATGGTGACAGCTTCATTTACACCCAAACTAGACTGTGTTTGACTAAACTGAGAGGTGCAATGTGTTAGCACAGCCCAGGCTCTCTGGTGCTGTCCATTTTTCCTTGTTTCCACTTCATGTAGGTTGAGGTGGATGGAAAAAAAGTGTATTTACACACCCAGGTTAGACGTGGCTCCAAGAATGCTGTTCAAACATGTAGGGAAGCTGAACACACTTGTCAGTAGCATTTTTATCATGCTGGTGTTTCTGATTTGGGAAATACGGGGAGGGTAGGGGGGTGCAGAGAGCAAGGTGTTTTAATCCCAAAGGAAATGAATGGAAATAAGGTTCAGGTTGATCCTGTGAACAAAAGTATTTGAGCTAGGAAGCCCCTGCCCTAAGGTAGTCAAATCAATGGGTGAAGACAGGCATTTCTGAAGGGCAGGGCAGGCTAAAAGTGAGCTGTTCTGTAGGGGTGCGTAACTTTCTCTGACTTATATTGTTCCCAGGCCTGGATTCGCTCAGTCTGAACAGTAGGCATCGATTATCTGTACCTTTAAAAATATCCCTCTCTTTCAGAGAAATTAGACATCCCTACCTCTGTTTCAAAGTTATCTCCAAACATACTCAAGGATTTCTTCTGTTTTATTTCACCACGATGATCATTTAACCAGCCTTGGAAGGAAAATGGCTCCATAACAGAAGTGGGATTTAGCGGGAAAGGTGTTTCTTTCAGGAGTTCATCTGAAAGCAAGGCAGAGGACTATCAGTGACGCTTGCTTCCCTTGATCTTTGCAAATGTTTTATTGTTATTTACATTTGATGGGTTCAATTTACAGTTATTATCTAGTCGAAAGTCAGTTGTAACAGCAAACAGTGCTATGGTCATTATCAGGACTTCTTACCTGAGGTTGTAAGATGCATGTATTATTTGTGTATCTTTATGGACTTGCTTCTTTGAAGCTGTTGTCAGAACTGTCGTGCATCCATGCTTGTTAAAAATGCATTCAAACACTATGCAATGGACTGCCTAGTTCTTGCTGGCATATTCTTCATTCTCTTTCAGACCAGCTTTTGCACTGTTAAAATCTGAAATATTATGTCTGAGCCTTTGCTGAGTCACCCCTTACATATCCCCATATAATTGGAATTACACCCATAGAGCCAGCTTAGTCTAAATCTTTCACATAGTTAGTACTGGCTTTTATGTTTCTTCTCCCCATGTGTTTTTAAATACACTGACCACGGTGGAGCAAACCAGTTATCACAACCCTAAATTTAATAAAATGCCTTTTTTGTGGTGTTCCTGGAGTTGTAGCTGGATTTAATTTCCAGTAATTCTCCTTCATAACTGATTTGATTTAAAATAGCTGGAGGACTGGATGCAGTTTCAGTGTAGCTGGTGAAATTCAGGATTTGTGCTGTGTTGCTGCTGGTATATGAAATTATCTTTACTTATTTACCAGCTCACAGTGAAGTGCAGAGACAGCACAATCACCTTGGTGATCCTAAGTAGTTTATTCTGAGATGCCACAGGGGAATACCCATAGAGTAATTTCGAGTAATAGTGCCAACTAGATACAGGAAAAACTCACTAGATGGCTGTCTCCCAAATGCGTTGAGGTAATAAACTCTCAGCCAAATCTTAGTCTTGGTACTAGTAATAGAGTAGGTCTTTTTAAAGTATTACTGTATTCATTATGCAATGTTCTTCTGGTTCTTTTCTAAAGCTGTATGTCACTGCTCTGCAGTGTTTTGAATGTATCATTCCAGGGAAGGCCCTTTTGTATGCAGTCTATGAACAACGTGTGAGGAGGGCAGTGCATCCAAGGGGTAGCAGCGTACTGAGTAAGCTACTGCTGTTTAACGGATCATAATAAGCACTGAGTATCTACATCCACCTCCAGGCAATCTGGATGCGATGCTAACCCTTTGATTGTAGAAACAGGTTTTTGCTGTTAAAATTTCTTCTCCATTTTTTAAATTAAATGGAAGAAGTCAACGTGTTTCTGCAAATGATTTGTCTCAGCAATGCCTCTTTCAGGAAATACTGAAAGCAATCTGAAGAAATCTGCAGCAAAAGAAGGAATTTTTTGTTTGAAAGCTTTTTGCCTTCAAGCTTTTTTTTTTTTTTTTTTTTAAAAAAAAGCATCCTACTTTTACATTATTTAGCTCAAATACTTAACACGCTTTTACTGAAAAGCAAAATCCTCCAGAGAAATGGAGAAGCACCAGAAGGAAAAAGAAAATCTTTACATTAGATTTATTCTAATCTGGGCCTGGAAACATTAACAAGATCTAGTCTGAACATTTTATATTTTATTGTTTGATAACACTAAAAAGTAGTGTTAAGGTCACTGGTAACTTATTTTCACACTGTGCTATGTCTTTTTTTTTTTTTTTTCTCCTTAGATTTCACAGGTTCATTAAACTTGCTTTGGAGGTAATTAGGAATATTTATACACTTTGTCCTTAAATTATGGATATGCTCAACTATAGCTGTATTAGAAAGTTGTTTTTCGGCTAGGGCAAGTTACAAAATAAAGGCCTAAAGTATTATGATATATATTCACACACAGCAGAGGAGAAGACAATTTATCAGAAGGTACTCAGTGCAATTATTCTGATGGATTTTTGAATATTTTGTTTCATTAATAGTAGCAATCTTCACCTTCTAAAGTAATATGAAGATGAGAGTTTTCTTCTGTTATCAGAATAAAACAGGCCACTCTTGCATTTAGAAAAGCCTTTTGGAATACAAGAAAGTTACCCGCTGGTAGGGCTTTTTACTAAAATGCATGTCCTACTTGAGATTGTTTTGTTGTGGGTGTTTTGGGGTTTTGTTTGTTTGTTTAACAATAATAACAAACAAACAAAAAGCCCAAAACATGGTATATAGCACCCAGTAGGGTAAGAGACGTACCAAGAAGCCATGGGTATCCTGCTTAGCTCAAGGGGATACATCTTCTCCACAGGTTAAGAATTCCAGCGTCAAGCTAACAATTATTTTCAGACTTCATATGCTGGAGAATGGATAGGAAAAAGCTGACTCTCTAGGGTGGGGACTGTGATGTTTTATGCAAGCAGGACTATGAATGCTTCCATGAGTGGCAAGGAATTTGGGGTACATAAAAGCCAAAGTACTTGTTTGTGTTCTGACCAAGAAGCAACACAAATCTAACAAAGAAAAGTAACTATAAACTTCTAAGTTTGTAGTTTAACTTCCGTCACTTATTCCCTGTAAACATGATTTTGCTAGTTTTTCTCTGTCTGGTGATCTCTGACTCGAGCTGTCCTGATCAACAGGGACAACACGCACAGGACAACGGCAAACAGTGACCTATGCACACTCAGGGCCAATGTAAAGTGTAACACATCCTACGCTTACTCTGGTACACTGTCCTTTCTTGCTTGTGATGTACAGGTGCTTTCCAACAGTTTCATTGACTTCCAAGTAAAGGTGGACCTTTTATTTTTTTTATTTAGACTTTGAGTTCTTCAGGACAAGAGCTGCCTTTTGATATTTGTCTTGTGAGCGGGCCCTGGTCTGTGATGGGGCTTTAGCTTATTACCAATTTTGATGTTAATGACACTTGGCCTTTGAAAACTGAACCTGCATGAAATGAACCTTTAGTGTGATCCAGAATGATGATTTGATTGCCTGCTACCACAGAACAAATAAGAGAGCACTGTGATGCTGAAGTGCATGACATGTGTCTGACGTTATTAATAGCCTACTTGACTGAGTCCTTGTTTAACCCTGATACCCCTTGTATGATGCTGGAAGCTGTAGGTGCCCTAGCAATTGTGAACTTGAGCTAACGAGCTACAATGAGGAGGATCCAATATTTTGCGATCCCACACATAGCAGAGTTGAAGCCCGGTGCTTCCAAAGGAACTGAGTGTTTCTTAGCAGACTTAATGGCTTATATTTACATATTGTTGCATATATTTCTGCTTAGCCTGTACGTTAGCTTTCAACAATACTTCAGGAAGTATGAGTTGGTGTGTTTCCAGAGTTCTTATGCTCTAGTAATACTGTGAGACAAGAAGACAGAGTGTTTAATGATGGTAAAGGTAAGAATATACCAGTAAAATGCAAGAAGACAGCAATTCTAAGCTAGTGAGCCAAAAGTCTTGTGTATGGATCTCCAAGTGATATAATGCTAAGTAGAACATCAAATCTAATAGTTTCTTACATGTTCAGGAGATCCATTTAAATAGCTCAATAGTAAAGTCCATTTTTGTAGATCATTACTATTAAATATTCATATCACAGCAACGCATTCTTTATTGGTTTTATAGCTCTTTTCAGCTTTAAATTAGAACGTGATGATATCATGCTAAACTGAAAAATACATTGTGTTTACCGAATGAGTTTGTAAATATTTAAAAAAGGAAATTACAGGGTTTAGAGGAAGTTGATTTCAGTTAAACAATAGAAACTGGACTGAGACTAGGAAGCTGTGCAAAAATGGAGAGAACAGCTTGCAAAAAACCAGCCAGTGAATGTACAGATAGCTACAGCCTCAATGGAGACCATCTAAGGAAGAGTTTGAACTTGCTGGGAGTACTTACTTCTGATAGCAGTAAAGACAACAGGTAAAAGAGGACTGCCACTGGCCTACCAGCTATATGTGGGTGTATTTGCCTACCACAAACTTGCATGTTACATGGAAGCTCCCCCCTCCCTACGCCAGTGATGTGCCTAAGCTTTCTTGTCAAGAAATCAGTCCATCCCATTATCCCAACACATTTCTTGAGCCTTACTATCCCCAAGCTCTTCCACAGCTCTCTTGCAAACTTTGTTTCTCTGAGATTTGTTGCAAAGGAAAAGAGCAATAAAGCACATGAAATAGAGTACATTGAAATAGCGTCAACTATCAAACTGATTGCCTTTATGAAACTTGTTGCCTTTATGAAAACTCTATTTTTCAGTAACATGCCATCCTTCACTTCCAGGCAGCACATTCTAGATCTTCAAATCTTTAAATCACCTTATATGTTCTTATTAATTATGAAAGCCCCTCCATCCTAAGTCACTGTGCTGTTTCAGAAACAGCTTGTCCCTGCATGCTGTGGTCTCATCTCCACACAAGGACACAAGAAAGTCCCTTACAAATGGTGTCTCCATCTGTAAAAGCAGAAGACGTCCTTATCCAATGTGTGGAACAGTAGAATTCTCTTGGGTTTTTTATTCTTTAACTGAGTGTAAAATGGTCCAGACTGGGGATAAAGAGCTCACAAGTTATTTTAGAATTATTTATTCATTTATTTCTGTCTACTTTCTAATCATCCCTTCCATCTCTTAAAGAATACTATACCATAATGAATACTTCTGATGTGACAGTTTTGCAGCATTTCACGTTTAATTGCCAATGCCAGCAATAATATATACCCTGGGATGTTTTCCCCATATGTGCCTACTGAATTCCTATGAAAAGTCTGCTTTATTCTCAATGTTAACAGAAATGTCAATGAGACTAGTAGGACTTTAATACCTCTGCAAATAAAACCTGTGGACTGAGGGACGTAATTTCAGGCATCTGGGTTTGAAAAAACAAGTAGCTAGCTCATTCCATATAAAAACTGATGGTGACTGATTACTTTGGGAATAGTTGGTTTATTTCACTGTTGTAGAGTATAGATGCAGAAACATTTAGCTGAAAATACAGCACTCACTTGGTGTAATCATACGTTTCCCTGTGTAACTGTATTTGTTTTTGTAGCATGCCCTGAGAATTGGCATGACTGCTAATTTATGACTTGTCCCTGTAATTATTTCTAGGCACATTTTTCTTCATGTTATTAAATCCATGCTGGAAACTAAACAACATTTTTTTTATTCCTAATTGAAACAAAGAAGTTTGAGGAAAGCTTTGAAAAATATTTTTATAATAAAGAAATATAGCCTCCTCAAAAGGAGATATCACCAGCCAGAAGGAAGGGAATAAATTAGAACTGAATTGCAAGATTTAGGCCATAATTCTATTTAAAGGCTCTTCATGATATAGCTGCGTCATTGTAATTAAGAATGATGAATTGTATTGAGACAATACTGACCACTGTTCCAATCCTAAAATCAGGAATCTTAATTTTTGTTTCGGAGTCTGCCTTTTATATAACTGTGGGCGTTTGATTAATCGTCTTTGTGCATAATTTCTGCTTCCATAGAAGAGGAATAGGATATTTCATGGTAACAAGTGTTGAGGCTTCACTACATTTGTGAGACAAGGATTTGTACTGCATGTGTGAGCTATTACTACTTAGAACAGCTTTAGAAACTCTGATGAAAATGTCAGACTGACTTTGTTAGTGAGTTTTCTGTTTCAGATGTTGCTGTCTGGGGAGCATTTAAGAGCATAAGGAAGAAAGAAGCTACCTTATTAGAGAAGACATACTTGCTGTTAAACTGCTCTGAGCTTTAGAGCTCTTAAAAATATTAGATTTTTTTTTCACTAAAGTCTGAACAGAAAGGAAAACAACTTTATAGGACATTTCTTCCAATTTTCCTGATAGTTTTATTATATATATTATGTACTAAAGGTCAGTAGTGGCTTGGTTCCCTTGGTGAAGCATTAGGAGGGCTCCTGGAGATTACAGTTTATGTTCTGCCTCTCTTTGAGGAGGCTCAGCTGAGAACATTCATACTAAGCATACTTCTTCCTGGAGGCTTTTTTTTGGGGGGGTTTGTTTGGTGACTGTTGTCATTAGCAGTACTGGGCTCTGGGAGCTTAATGAACTTCTCAGCGTGTTCCTGGCTCTAGAGAATGTGCAGTCTGCAGTCCTGGGTTTTGGATGATAGGTTGTAGTTTCGGATTAAAAAGTTTAGAAGTTTTCACATGGCAAATTATAGCAGCCATACTCCAGCCATTGTAATTCTGCTTTATTATGTACTAAAGGTCAGTAGTGGCTTGGTTCCCTTGGTGAAGCATTAGGAGGGCTCCTGGAGATTACAGTTTATGTTCTGCCTCTCTTTGAGGAGGCTCAGCTGAGAACATTCATACTAAGCATACTTCTTCCTGGAGGCTTTTTTTGGGGGGGTTTGTTTGGTGACTGTTGTCATTAGCAGTACTGGGCTCTGGGAGCTTAATGAACTTCTCAGCGTGTTCCTGGCTCTAGAGAATGTGCAGTCTGCAGTCCTGGGTTTTGGATGATAGGTTGTAGTTTCGGATTAAAAAGTTTAGAAGTTTTCACATGGCAAATTATAGCAGCCATACTCCAGCCATTGTAATTCTGCTTTATTTGTGTATTAAATGTTGCTGACTTAGGCTGGTTTGTCCGAGCTCTTCATCTCCAGTACTGGCGACCCATTGGCTATACTCACTGGGGACCGCTGTGGGGTGGAAAGTTGCTTAATGTGAAGGGAGAGGAAATGGATTAAGCCAGTGAGAGGTTGTGTGGTTATACAGGATTGGAGGTGTGTATTAGATGATTCTATTCCCTTCTTCCGCCTACGTACCCTTTGCAGTTCAGGGGGGTTTCAGGAGAGACATGAACGTGACTTGGAAGTTATTTAAAGGATTTAGGTATGATGGGATAAAGATGAACAGTGTATTTATGTGGGCATCTTTGCCAGAATAGAGACAATGAGGATGATATGAAAAAGGAGTATGCTCAAGTTGTTGATAAAAGTTATAGAGACAGTGTCTCAGAGAATTGTACAATTATGATGGGTCTAGACAGTTTAAAATGATTGGTTCTCTGCATCGGTTTGACTACTGTTCTGTCCTGGAGACCTCTTGGGGGCTGTTTGCAAAATAAATTCCCTAGAGGAACACTCCTTAATATCTAAATGCTCATATGCTGTTTCTTTTAATACAAGTACTTAAAGCAGAAAGAAGTAACATAGAAGAGAGCAGCAATCTATCCAGATATGTTGGAAATCCTTAAAAGAGGAGAGAAAAGAGAATCAAATATTCAGTTCCTAAGCTCTAGTGTAAATGAAGACAAGAGTTTCTTCCTCTCCTTTTCTTTTTCTGAGGTAGTTTTAATTGGATTGATATTGGCCACTAGCCAGTTATCTTTAGTCTTTAGCTTTTTCTTATTTTCAGTTATTAACACTCTTCTTTTTTGATCTGATTGTTTTTACACACCAGTGAAACAAGACTGACCAGCAAATGCTGTCTACAGAGGTTGTGCCGGGTTAGCTACAGAGGGTGACAGTACAGACGCTGTTTTTTAGAGAGCTGAGCTCACCCTTATAACTTGTTTAACAGCACTCCTGAAACCAGCAAACATTGGTTTATAGACCATGCCCTAGGCTGTATGGTATTTCTGCTCCAACTGACTGAAGAAAGCTCCCAATTCTTCATACTCATTCAGATTCTTAGGTTTTGTCTGCTCTGAATCACAAGCATAGAACTGTGCTGTATTCTAACAATACTAACCAGGTTTTAAGTCCAGACTGTAAATTATCCTAGATACACCTAGGATCAATGAAAGTTTTGCTAGTGAAGTCAGTACAGGGCTGATTTTTGTATTATATATCTGTATGTCTACCAACAGTAAAGCTTTTATGGGAATTAAAATTTCATTGATAATTAGAAGTAGACCAATTAATTTGAATAAACAAAAACCTGACATTCTACCTACACCATTAATGTTCTTAAAGATAATATTTAAACAAGCCTAACTTAGGAAAAGTATTTTCTTGCACTTTTTCCCATCAAATTTCACAGAAAAGAAACCTAGATTGTTTCAGTGACCACAGCAGGATAAACTTTTGAACTTCTATATACTTTTGCAAACAATATTCATCCATCAATGTTTATTAGAACTGGGGTTTGTCTGTCTGAACTGTCTCTTGTCCTCCTGACTATAACATTGGGATAAAGTAGAAACCTTGAGAGAACCTTGCTTCCAGTCTGATTCAACTGAAAGTAGCAAGAGTTGTTTTGATAACTGTGATTCCTCATGCCAAAAATCGTGCAAAGTAAACCAAACCAATCTATCTTGAGTGTTCCACATTTAGACTGTATCTTAAAATATATTCACCCTTATTGATATAAGGAAGAGAGCGTTTTCTGAGGCTTTATTCCTACACATGGTAACGAAAGATGATAGTAACTCAGTACGAAACAGTTCAGGGAAGGTGCCTCACGTAAGGATTGCGTGCAATGTATGTTTCTGATTGTATTTCATTTGTTGGTACTTGAGTCCCTCATCTAAAAATGTATCTTTTTACTGTTGTCTCTTAATATATTTTGAGTATCCTGCTTTCAGAAGGGCTTGTCCTACTGTTGACTGAGCCAGAAACCATAATAAATCAAGAAAAAGTCTGGACCTGGGTATTTTTTTTTTGGTGTGGTTTGGTTTTTTTTTTTTTTAAAAGCAATTGGAGCTTGATTGATTCCATTTATAGCTTTTCTCTACGAGTGAGCTGCAATCAAGGGTTTCTTTCAAGATGTTTTTCTTCCATTTTATTCCATTTCTCTCTAAAAAGGTGAGGCACTAGTTCAGGCATATGTAGAGATCAACCTGAGAGTGCTTCAGCTGGCACTATTAAACTGCAGGGATTCTGGATTTTCAGAAGAGAAACTGAAAGAAGAGGCTGAAACCCTGCCCTCTGCATAGGCCAGCTCAGATCTTGTCAACATACGTCTTGAGTAAAAAACATGATGTAAAACTGGTGGTAGCTTGTTATGTTACAAGTGTCATGCTGGCTGTTGAATTTTACTTCTTAAGGAGAAAAAAAACAACCCGCTGCTGAAAGCATAAATCCCAAGTGTTATTTCTCTATCAGTTGGGTATGCCTCTGGAAGGAACAAATTACCAGCTTACTCAAACTTTGTTTGACTTTTTTTTTTGAACACAAGTATCACTGACAGTTACAGGACCTACTAGCTAAAACTTCTGTAACTAAAAATCTGGGGTATTTTCCTCATGTACAAGACATCACTGAGACTTAGAGCTTCTTATTGTCCTTGAAAATTGAAAAGTGGAAAAATTGAGCTGTTCCCCAGGCTGAAAGCCTGCCATGTAACTTTGTTGACTGCTTTTTGCTTATAGCAAGAATTAATCCAAGAGCATTTCAAATATTTGTTGTCTTGATTTAGTGGCTAATCCAAGGCAATAATCCATTCAGGGGAAAAAGATGTATTGAGCTCTGAGCAAAATAACTACATTTACTTTTTTTTTTGTCTTGAAAAAAACTTTTTTCAGCTTTAATGGAAGTCTCGCATGCCTTTTGGCCTTCTTACAGCTTTTGAATAAATT
>NW_009260133.1:2298033-2324039 GCF_000687185.1 Egretta garzetta
AGAGTTCCTGTACTGGATTTATCAATAACAATTTCTCAGAGTTCTGCGTTTAAAAAAAGTGTCAAGATGTATCATAGCTTCTGATTGATTGTCAGGTTTGCTATTTAGCTCTAATCTTCTGCAAAAATATTAACAATATAAATCTTTAATGGTTTTTTTTTTCCTCTGCTGATATAATTAATTTGTTACTGACATATAAGCTCTTAGTTCAGACTGGTGAGGGATGCTTATTGGAAATCCCTGTGTTGAACAAGGATAGTCCATGTGAGATGATGTTTTTTTTTATTACAGCAGCATCTAGAGGCTTCATCTGAAATTATATTTCCTCTGCTAGACACTGTATGAACATACAGTGAGAGACAGTACCTGCCCTACCTAACACCTCCCCCCTCCAAAAAAAAACCAAACCAAAACCAACAAAACCCAAACCACCAACACCCAAACATGTCACACAGATGCCAAGCTCAAATTATCAAAATAAACACATTTTGATAGTGCATATAAAGAAAAGTAAGATCTTGGAGATGACAACATTTTGTTTTAAGAAGCACAGAAGCATTTTCTGACAAGTACATCTCCTAGTCGGTCAAAGAGCCAATGCCAAAAGGTGCTTCAGCTGCGAAGCCTTTCAGGCAGGGTTGCTGGCTGGCTTACTATTTCCTAATTGCAAGGGCTTGTAAGGTTGCTATCCCATACATAGGACTCTTCTGTGAACTTTTCTTTTTGGTGATGAATATTTAGTCTACTTTTAAGAAAGGTAATATTCATGCAAAAACCATCTTTCTCCGATTTTTAGGATTTGAGTAAAAACTTTGTTCTATTATTGATTGAGACAGCAGGCAGTGACATTTTTATGATGGCTGTCAAGCTGAGAAATGGCATAGATGGGGAAATAGTGTTTCACTAGAACTTTTGTCTCTATTTGAGTAATTAATAAAAATCAACTTACTTAAGACATTTGGGCATGAATACAGAGATTAAGGACAACTGGTTCCAAAAACTTATTAGAAAAGAGAACTAAAATTTATCTTTAACTCGTGGCAAAAGCTATGGAATTTAAATTACAGGTGTAACTGAAGGATGGCATTCAAGTTTGTCATGTAGTTTTAAGAGAAGCATAGCTGGGTATTACAGCTGTGTATGTGTGTACATGCAGTGCACCTGAGCCATAAATTTCCTGGTTGGTGCAGGATGTCCCCAGTCAGTCATCTACATAGACAAGACAATAAACAATAAACCTAGCTGAGCAATGGGACTGACCGAACTGATGGCCTTCACAATGGCATTTGGCTAAATGTTGCAGGAACCCTCTAGGTGGGAATCTCAAGCTGTCCTGGAGATTCCACAGTCAGCTCCTGCTGTGCTTATGCTGATTTGTACTTTTCCAAGTGTTGATTAAGAACCTGGCAATGTCATGGAGACTCTCCAGGTAGTTCCTGCAGCAGAACTGACTGGGCTGCACCTAACTAAACCAGTTGCAAATAGTCCATAGGTGCTGTTCCTGCAGGTGCAGAAATGGTCACATGGTGTAATCTCTTGTACATAGTTAAGATATGTGGGTGGTCTCTTGTACATAGTTTATATCAATCAATAGCAATGGATCATGCACATGCTGCATGTCCATGTGGGCCAACAGGATTGTGAGATTTCAGCAAAACGAGTTTCCCACTGTGAAGGTGCTGTTGTAACTGTCCTCGCAATAGAGACTTCCGTTGCCATACAGAAAGCAACCATCATGTTTGAGAGATCTGATTCCTAAAGATACTAATAAATTTGTTTTCTTTAACAGTCACTCCCTCTGTCTTATGTCTCTGTCCAACAGACTCAAGAGTGGAGTTACAACTGGAGTATCTGCTCCAGTGTGGAAGTTGTAATCACTATCTGCAAACAGAGGCAAAATAAAAAATAGAGCAAGACAGCATGGAAATAAAATGTTAAATGCATTAGACCCTACATGAACTAAAAGTATCTGTCTTTCTCTAGGTGTCCTCGTTTCCCAAGAGTAGATCACAGTGTATAATTATAGGTAAAGGAGTACAAGTAGGTATAATGTGTGTAGATTTGACTCACAGAAATCTCATTCTGCACAGACAGTTAGTAAAAGACTTGAATGGCATGCAAGGGTAGAGATATTGAGATTTCACACTCTACAATTACCTGAGAGGTCATTATGATGGCATCACATGAACAACAAAGGTGCTGTTGGTAATCATGCATCATATGCATTTTATTTGTGGTTGGGGTAATGAAAGGAATTAATTCCCAAGGTAACTAATTTACATAGTCAGGAAGAAAAACAGAAACAGTCATTTTATGTGGACAGAATCATTGTTGTTCAATCAGCTACAATAATTACTCTAATTCTGAATTTAATTTGCATTACCTGGATTTGGTTTTCCAGTTTGATATTGTCTTGAATTGAAAAACCTAGAATAATAAACATTTAAACACCAGTAAAAAGTCATGTTCATGTTCTGTAAGTTAACAAAGATGAGGCAGTAATGCCAGCCATGAAGTTTTGTGCTGAGAATGGCTGTGCCAGATCCTTAGCTACTATCACATGTGTTCAACAGGGCTACACCTATTTTACTGACAGAGGATTTGTCTGAAAGTCCTCCAAAATTCACCTCACTAAACAATTTCCTTGTTCATCTTTGGCAACCATTTAACAGATTGATTAGTTAATTTATGACATTCACATATTTCCTAGAAAGCAGCTCTCTACCAAATTTTCCAGTCTTGATCATTCATGAATACTATCAATTAAAAGTGCTTAGATTAAAGCAAAAGTGAAAGAAGTCCTATGGCAATTTAGTGTTTTACTTAGTTAACCTAGCATCAATTCAGCGTTAATTTTTTATTCAATTCTTTTTGTACTTAGCAGCAGTGTGCTTTTACTTGTTCAAAAAGTATGTTCCAGATAGGTGTGAGGAACACTTGATTTTTATATTTTTTTTAAATATGATTTAATGAGTTTGGATTATACAAGATATGATTAAAAATTTGTAGAGCGGCAATTAATTTTTAACAAGTCTATGTAAAATGCAGCATAAATAGAAAATTAACTATGTAAGTCTCAGACTGATGAAGGTAAATTAGATCATTTTAACCATTCTTTTAAAATTTACACAGAAAAAAGCTTACTCTTGAATTATTGGTGCGAGTTGAATGCCGGGATCTTCACAGTGAAACCATTTTTCAAAGAGGACATTAGTTGATTCTCCAACATAGTATCTGACAAAGTAAAAACAGTGGTCAATCTTTTTATTTACTAACTGATCGGGGAGTTTCAGTCTTTTCAAGAAAATAGCTACCTGATGTTGTGCAAGAGCATGTGATTCTCAAGCCTGGTGTACTTTATTCTGAAGAATGGTTATATAGTGAAGCTTTCTGTTTCCCTGGTTAGCTCAAACTTCTATGGAGGGCCTTGTCAACCACAGACAAGTCACCAAATTCCTTTTGCAAACTTTTCAGATTTAATCCTGGAAATGATTGGTGCCATAGTCCCTTGGGACCACGTGGTATGGTCTGCATGTAGTATTGCAAAAATAACTGGCCCCAAATACTATTTCCAGTAACTGCTTCCATGCAGCTGTGAGATAAATGCTCATATTTAAGAGTCAGCTTGCTTATTGCCCATGCATGGGCTGATGAGAAAACAAGGTGGCTTATGGACTTGTTTGCAAAAAATAGATGGTTGTCAGCTGCGTAGAGTTGGGAATTGTTTTTTAGCTTGCCTCTGAAGAGGAACTTAGTGCTTCACTTACATTATTGTAGGTCTCAACAAATAAATAAATTGCACTGAGATCAGCAGGTCAAGGTTGCTGTAATCTATGAAATGGTAAATATAGAATTTACCTACAGATTTAAAAAAGACTGCAGGGACTGGCAAGGGACTGATGGTCCAGTACAGTCACTCATATTGTGACTGTTTGTAAATAGGTCCTGTGTGTCCTTTGGGTTAAGGTCACTGGAACGTGTGAATGAAGAGGGGAAACAAGGCTTATACAATCATACTGCACATATTTGTGTATTCACGTCTGTCTCATGTATCTATATACATATTGTCCAGAAACTTCCTAAGAGCTCCCTGGCTCCTCAAGTTTTGCAAAAACAGGGTACTTAGAAGAGAGTAACATTATCAATGGCTCCAATATGGAAAAAGCTGTGCTACAAGCACAAATTTTGAATGCAGAGAATCTACAGAGATTACAATTGTCTTGCTTGGGATAAGGCTTTGCACCTGGGAAGGACTTTGGACCTTACTGGGTGTTAAAGAATCCATCCACACAACTAACATCAAACTTAGTTGTTTCTGTACTTGTTTATCATAGGGTTAAGATTAGCTAGTGCATTTTTCTTATAGTACAAAGCATGTAATCATTACTTAGGTTGAAACACTGGGGCAGGCTACTTGTTCTTCACTTGTACAATAATCGGCATGCTGGGGGCTCTGATTTATGACTGAGGCTTGTAGGCATGATAAATTATGGAACAGTAACATAATATTAGACCTTGAGTCAGCATACTTCAAAGTTTATTGTGACTTCCTCTTGTACAGTCTTTGCTGCAGGTGGCTGGGAGTGAAAAAGTTCGAGAAGATTAGAGGTTCTGGTTGTAAATCACCATCTCTCCCAGCAGCACACAGAGACAATGCAGGTTCAAAAGTATGACATGATTGTTCATTTCCAAAACTTCAGGCGTCTTTGTTCATTATGTCAGTGTGAAAACAAGGGCACTAAAAACCTGCAAGTGATTTATTTTTGGGCACCTGATTAGATATTTTCAATTAAGAGTGTGCTTTGTTAATCCAATTATTTTTTTTCTACCTACAAACCGTATGGTAGCTTTTAGTTTAATTTCTCCCCAAAAGCATGACTATATCAGAGTGCAAATCTCTAGACCTACCTGGGATCCCTAAAAAGGCATTCAGCATCTCTCTAACTCACACCATTCACAGACTTCATGTACAAGGTAGGTTATTTACTTAAAGTTACCTCAAGCTACTTATGTTCTCTATTACAAATAAATATTGTTATCTGAATCACTGGCCAATTGTTTCTAGCTCAAAATATCTTTCTAATAATGTAAGTGTCCACAATACACAGACCCACAATGAAAGGGAAAAAAGGGACAAGTGCATAGATGAACAGTGTTTTAAATGAACTGGATTTGTCTTTAGCTTGGAATCCAATCAGGTGATTTTTTGAATGGTCCCTTTCTTAGTTTCTTATTTCTTTCTTTAGCCTTTTTTCTTTGAATGGAAAAGTATATCTTTCTAGCTCCATATATTTGCAACCTTCCCAGTGTGACACTGCCCATGCGACTATCAAAACTGTAGGCAAAATGACAGAAACAGTACATTACAGATACTACCACAGTTTTAAATCTTTATAAATTACATAAATAGTTGTAAACATCCTTTGGTCAGTTGTATCTGTTTAATATCAAAACAGCTTTCCTAACTCCGCTAATGTTACTGCTGTGACTTGCCTTCTTAGACTTATGAATTCTGTATGACCACAGGATAAGGCTTAGTCCTGCTCCCACTAGAATACAAAAAGTAAACCTGTCACTGAGGACATTCTCATTAGGCAGTAAAAGCTAGGCAGAGGTGTGTACCATGTAGAGGGGGTAGTGTTAAGAAAATTGACTTTTGTTTCCAGCGTCCCACTTGCCAGGAAAGTTCTTCATCTTTCTGCTTTCAGTGTTTACAAAGGAATTAATGTTCTGCTCGCTGGAATTTGATAAAAACAATCTTTTAAAATTTGTGTAGTTACAGAGCTCTGAGATTTTAAAACTTAAGGTGATAGTAGTAGGCAATACATAAGTAGATAGCTATAACCACAACATATATTTAAGACATTTCAACATGTTCCTTGTTTAACTAAATGAAATGCTAAATGAGTTCTCTGTTTATGTGTGTGTGGATAAAATTGGTACAAAATTGCCAGAGTGAATCTGATAATTTATCAGGAAGGTAAAATACAGTACTGTATTGACATGAGAAATTAGTTTATATTATGAATCCTAACAGATTAGCCAACAGTTTATACTTCACCTGAGCCCATCAATTTCTGTCTTTAATCTTTCCCTCTCAATCACAAGACCCACAGTGTTTGCGTATCGCTGAGGAGAATGGGGTATCCTAGCAGGCAGGAGGAACATCTGTTTAAAGAAATGGGAAAGCATCAGTGTCAGGAAGTCTTTGCTCTTTGCATTGTCCTTCCCCTGTCCCCCAACCTGCAAAATCCTCTGCTCCTTGCTCCACTTTTCCCCTGCTCTTTGTTGATCCTGTGTTGCTCCTTTGCAGCTGCACCCACTTTGGTACCAACAGCCCAGCAGAGACTGTTTCTTGCTTTCTCAGTGAATGATGACCATTGACTCTGCAGTCAGCACTGCCTTTATGGCAGTCAGGTTCTCTCCTCCCAGTTTGCTCATCATTGCTAAGACACAATTGCAATGAAAATCTAACCAGTTAGTCATCTGGAATTTATAAATTTTCTGGAATTTCTGAGTAGCAGAAATGGAAATAAAATGCAAGTTTGTTGTCAGCTCAAGAAGATATCAAAACTAATCAACGATGTGTATCCCTCCAACACAGTAAGCACCTGTGATTGCATTATGAGGAGTGTTATTCTCTGCAGAATTAATTAACAAATATGAGGGGCTACTTACTCATGCAAGCGACAAAGTGAATAAGCAACATCTGGTTGGGAAAAGTCTATTACTGAAGCTTGAGAACAAACCTTTTCTTAGCAGCTATCTGACTGTCTAGGAAGGTGGTAAGCCTGTACTGTACTGTACTTCAGATTTCTTGGCCAAGTTTGGGCAAGTCATTACAATTTCAGTGTCTGCAAAGCAGAGCTAATGATCGTGGCTCACCAGGACTAGTGGCAGTCTCCCCACTCAGGATATTGTGTGCTCCTTTTCATTAATGCTTCTGGTACATGCCAAGATCTCAGCTGGATGTACTCCTCCAGTGTGAAGTGTACTACCAGAATCTCACTGTCTATAGGTTTGAAAACGTAGATCTGTTTCTTCATTGAAAATGTCGTAATACTTTTAATGACATCAAGCCATTGTGTCTAATATATGCCTTCCATTGTAAAGGCTGGCCCCACTAGATGTAATAACCCTTTCAAGGACTGAGTGCAGCTCAAGCTTGTGACGATAATGATGAGTGGCAGTTGTAGCACACCTAATAACGTGTAGTACCACCAGGTAAAATATCTACTCACACTCTCATTAAGAGCCCTGCAATCCATCCTTTAGCAAGCTCACACCTATAAGGAAAAACAACTGAGTGCAGCTGGATTATTTTTATCCATAAATTGCTCTCTTAAATCTATTCTCATATTGTGATGGTTGCAAAGGCCAGCTGTGAGGACTTAAGAAGGCTGAAAATAGCTGAATCTCTTAACTTTCAAAGTTCTAGGCATTCGCTTAATGGCATGTTTGGGTGGGTGGGCAGTATGTACCTGACAATGTGTAAACAAGACATGGCAGATTCCATGCCATGCAGGGGAATAAGAACTCCTCTTAGTATATTCCTGACTGTCTGAATGGGTATCCCAAATGCTCAGGGATATTATTATCTGTTACTGAAATTGTGAAATGTTGAACACAGTGTATTGTAGTTTGCTGTTAATTACATGGAATTTGCTATACTGCTTTCAAGGTGGGTTTTTTTTTTTTTTTTTTTATCCTGATGCTCTCTCTTGCACAGCAGGGATAGATTGATTTTTAAATAATTCATAAAATACTAATTTAACATACCTATGTACAACAATAATAGAAAAACAACCCTGGTTTACCTCCCCTTCTCGGATGACAATGTCTTTTTGTTTTCCACTTTCAATTATCTTCAGACACATATCTCCTTTAACCTGGTAAAAAAGCTGAAGGAATAGGAAAATAATATTAAAGGCAACTACTCCAAAACATTCTGTACTTCATATTCTGTATATAAAGGATACATGTACAAATAGTCAATCCATAATTGCAAATATTTACAGGTTTTTTTTTTTCTAACAGTAAATAACAGACTTCCAACCTTTGTTGCTTTTGAAAATGTTACTAAATATGTGTTATTTCTGTTATCTTACATACATTTGACATTCTATCTAAGAGGTCTGTAACTGCTTATAGAGCTGTTCCGTGAACCCAGTGGAATTCCATTGCGCTGTCTTTACTCCTGGGAATTACTCTGTGTAGGGCTGGGACGTTATGGTTCAGACATCCGTTAATTGCACTGTTTAAGAAGCTTCATTTCAGATGTAGCAGGGTCCTCACTATTACGTCCAGTCAAATTAAATGTCACTCTTCCAGATAAACTCCAAATATTCATGCACGGGTTTTTTGGGTGTGGGTATTGGTTTTTTGTGTGTGGGTTTGGTTTTTTTTTCATTTTAATGGAGATTTCTCATATGAGAATCATTGCCCATTTGGAAGCTGTTCTGCTGTATTTCTGTGGATACCCTTGAAGCCCAGCAACAGCTGCTCTTCTTCCTCCTGTGTGTGTGAAAGGATTGCATTCAAAGCCTGTTTAAGAACGGAACCACTGAACCCATAATTCTGTCTTCAGTGACCCTTCCACAGCTCTGTTTTCAGAGTAGCTTTGTGGGGGCTCTGAGGCGCTCCATGTTTCATGGCAGAACTGTGCTATGATCTGTAAGTAGGTCTCTCTTTGACCTGGAATAATGGGCACATTTTTCCTTGTTTTATATAATACAGAGCAATAATATTTCAAAAAGTCAACTTTAATTTTCTGCCACTCTGCCAAGCTTCTATATGCTTTCCATGTTCTGTTTGCCATATCTAGAAACCAAAGAGATTAATTCATATAATTGCTAGTGCAGCTGAAATTGCCTGAAACCTGATTAAAAGTTAGAACTATAATAAAAATAATGTACGGTAATTCGCTACAATTATAGCAAAATGGAAAATAAATAGGGAAAATAAGAAACCATCTAAGTATATAAACCCCCTGAACTAAACCTTTTCCAACATTAGAAAATCCTTATTTTTTGAATTGGGAATATTTCTGAAACAGTTTTGAAATATTAATACATCCCCTGAGAATTCAAGAAAACACCTTTATGAACATAAGAAAGAATAAATATGCTGCCAAGGGATGAAACAGGAGAGACAACTGAAGATGTACTGGAAAAGAGCTCATGCTCAGAGCTCTTACACGGTGAAAAGGTCACCTTGTGCCAGGGACATCACCATGGATTATTAACTATAACTCTTGTCTCGATGATCACGGTGCCAGCCTACTTATCTTCCTTGCACTCCCCCATGTTCTTTTCCTGTCTTTTTCTTTGGTGTTACTGAATGACCGCATAAAATGCTGTTGTAGCCCTTAGAGCACATCGGGCAAGGCTAACAGCTTATTGTACAACAGAAAGTAATTTGAGCAGGGAAATGATTTCTCCTTCATTTCAAAAAAAAAAAAAAAAAGACTTGTCTAAGACCTCAAGATTCTGATGGATTATCACACAGGTCATTGGTAATATGGCACCGGTAATGCTGAAATTGAAAGATCCTTTTTGAAATGTTGAGCTTTGGAGTGTTATCTTCCCTCTAACTACTGAGGGAGCTATTACTGAACAGGAGTACAGGACATGTAGAAGAGGGAAAGGACAACAGAGGCAGAGGCTTACTCTGCTTATGACCATGAATCACGTGGCTAAGCAACTTTCTGGGAATGAGAGACCGGGAAGGGGAAAGGAGTCATCCAGTTCAGTCAGCATCACAGGCATAAGGAAAGATTCCAAACACTGAATTTTGAATTAAAAGACTTGTTTTGCAATGGGAAAGGAGAAATGAGGTGGGTTACACATTGTCAATAAAAGTGTTTTTCTGACTGAATTTAAATAGTACCTTTCACTATAAATTATGGTCTGTTCTTCAAAATTCTTTTTTGAAAAATGTCTGACTGCTTCAGTCATCCATAAATCATCTGATGTATCTGTGATTAATACAAGTGGCAGTAATTATTGATTCCTGTGCTTATATTACACCCTGAACTTTTAAGAAGAACATTGTCGACTGTTTTCTCAGTGAATTACAGTCCGTGCCCATTTCACAGGACAGTTTGGCAATACAGTATTGTACTGTCTTTTTGCTAGAATGTTATTTTTTTCTAAATGCTGACTGAGCTTTGCATTTGGGCAAATCTAACCTCTTCCTAAGTATCTCCTGGAAAAATCAAGGCCTGAGTAAGGAAGTACTGGGAGGGGGTCGGGGTGCACACGTGTGTGTCTGTATACATATGTATATAAACAAATAAGTATGCGTACAGTTCATGCCACCTTAAAAATATAAGCTTTCCTAGTTGGTATGGTTTTTACTGGGATAATCTGGTATCCATTCTCCACAGTAGTACTGAAAACTGAGGAAATGTGTAATACTCTCAATCTATTAGATTCTTATTAATGACAAGGTCTCTTGTTACATGTAAAATATATACATGTATTTTTGCAAAAAAGCCTACATTGCTACTGCACAATGGGTCAAAATTGGACATAGATTTGTCTTTCTGGGTGGCTCAGGAAGAAACAAAGGTCATTCACCATTCTTTTATTCCTTTTATTACTAAATACGCTTATTTGGGTTTTTTTATTTCATTAAGTTTATAGCTTCTTCTTTTCTTCCTTTCATTTTTCCAGACTTTTGCCTTTCCTTTAGCTTTCCTGCTTACTATGTGTCATCTTCCCATTAACAATTACACTAAAAACACCTCCTCTTACTAATTCTCACCTTACCTCTAGAAGTTGAGCCACCTAGAAGTCATTCTTTACCTTAAGCATAATGTTTTTTCATGACATTTCTCAATATGATCATTAAAACTGCAGTTATACCTATGAAAACTAAACTGGAAGTCCCTTAAGATTGAGAGTTTATTTTTTGACTCATTTCATTTTCCTTACATTCCCTTTACTGTAGGAGAATTACATCCTCCTTCCTTAGTCTACTTCACCCTTCTTTTTGATCATGCTTCAAACCTGATAGTATTGTGCTAAGCTGCAGTGAAAGGCAGCATGACCAGTGCTGAATCATCCTCAAGTCTGTAAAGGGGTATTTCACTCAATTATGCAGACTCATAAAATAAATTATGCAGGTATTTCTGGAGAAAATAGGTGGAGATGCAGAGAGGTGGGAGCTCACTGTTCCCTTCAGTGGAAGCATCACTCAAGCTACTTGACTTGGTAGGAATTCGTTTCAACAGGCTAGCAGAAAAGTGTGGACACTACCTTAAAAAGAGCACTGCCATCTCCACCATATTCATGTGGTGAGAACTGTATTGCTTCTTCATCCTAGTAGAGTAAAGAAGGAAGCATGCCGTAGGGGAAGAACACAGTATTTCTAATTGGTTTGCTTAGGCTAATTAAAAAACAAGTCTATTTTATGTACAGCAATGTATGCAATTTAATTTAGATCCACGTTTGATATCAAACTCTGCCTAGATGCAGGAGCCCAGAGCTCTGTCAGGGCTTTTGTAGCTGAGAGCTTATTCACAGACCTCTAAAGACACCTGCAATTTGCAGTGTACTTTGAGCACTGACTGCTTCTGAAAGTGGAATTTGAGATTGCTCAGCCGCTTCTGGGATTAGGCTCTGACTTGGCATATCCTGGCTTGTATTGCTTGTCAGATTGCTAAGTACTAAATTAATTTGCAGAGCAAATCAAATTCTGATGTGGGAGTAGAGCCTGGGTGTTCTCCAGACTTCAGTGGTGATTGATCTATCTGAGCACAGAAAAACAATTTTCTCCCTTTCTCATCGCAAGGTTTTTTGGCCATCAGAAGTCTGGGAGGCAAGCAGATGAGGAAGAGAAAACGATGTTGTGGGTTTTTGTTTGGTGGTTTGTTTTTTTCCTCTGCTCATTTACATGTCACCTGTGAAACCTGAATACTAGCCGAGACTCATCCCAACAATTTTATGCAGCAAACTTATTTCTGAAGACACAATCTTTCTGATGCAAAAGGATCGTCACTCTTATTACTCTGTAATAAGAACTTTGTTTCTTATTAAAACATTGAGTTCTCACCAGATAAATGGGGGGGGGGTTTAAAATTTAAAGAAGCAAAAAGATTTCTCTTGCTTTGCTGCAACTCATGTTATTAGTTTTATTTAGGAGATAAGCAGTGTAATATCACCTATTGGAATGCTCACCTAGCTTCTCTTTCCCCTCCTTAGGCATCCAGTAACCCCATACAATGCAAAGGCAGAATTGAGCTGCTTGGGAGGAATTTCTCAAAAGCATGCTGCCTAGAGAGCAACACACGCTAGAAGAAGGGGTCAGGCTTCATTTAAGCAGGTACTTTGTCAGAAACCAAAGCTAAGTCTTACTTGGGGGGTGTGTGTGTGAGGGGGAGAAAAAGAGAAATCAAAACTCAGGTTAGAAAACTCAGATGAGCTGTGGCAGATGTGACCTCGAACCTGTATCATGTTTCAGAGCAAGATGTTACTGTTTCTCAGTCAGACCATATAAATACGCTATAAGAAGCTGAAGAGATTGGTCAAGAAGATCAAAGTAGAGGGAATTTCTGTTCTGAGAGTCCTCTTCAGGACTGCCGTGTAAGGGCTCTGCTCTGTGGGGCTGCATCAGTACTTAGGTGGCTCTATCCATAGGAAACAACCTCGATGTTGAGTGCAGAAACTTAGGGTAAAATACACACAGCACAATGAGGAGCAGGGCTTTTAAAACCAAGCAGAATGCTGTGCCAATGCAAATGTGTTGCAGGTGGTAGATGAAAGGCCGATTTGAATTTCTCTGCATGGAACTGCACTATTTTATGTAGACTCAGCATCAGAATATAAATTGTTAAGAAATCAAAGTCAGTGAGTTGAGATTCATTGTGCTTAAGCAGTGGACTGAAGTGGGCAAAGAGACAGGAGCCTAACTACTTCTGTGATCCTAGATTTAGCTGTTGGCATATCTCACTTTTCCCCCAAAGCAGCCCACGCAATGCAGTAAATAAAATCTGAAATTGGTTTTACTATAGCTAAGCTTTCTTATGATCATGGTTTTTATCTGTCATTAACTTCCTCCAAAACATACAGCCCCCTTCGGTTTTCATTTACCTTATTTTTTGCAAGTTATGCAGTGAATTTATAAGATAAGTCTCGAGGTGTCCCCCCACCCCAGGCTTTGCAATGCTGAAACTCGCAAATGCTCCTGTCTGATGAGAAGTTCAAGAGATGAAGGTACGTCCAGGACTGCTCCCTGATACCTGCAATGCACCTGCTACCCCGTAGCCATGAGGGGTTGAGCATCACGTCAGGGTGACCACAGAAGCTTTCAGTGGTCTCAAGTTGACTACACAAGAATTGTAGTCACTAGTTCATGTAATCCAAAGCAGGTACATCGGAATAACGATTCCCAAGAAAACTCAAAAGACTAGCTATACAGCACAAACACTTTCTTTATAGTGCATATTAGGAAAGTTCTGTCTCTATAGCTATATAGGTGCATTCTCACAGCGGGGTTTTTGCCATGTTTCAATGGAAGATGCATTTCCCAAAGCAATTCAGTTTCATTTGGAGAATGAGTCTGACTTAGAGGCAGAGAATATCTGAGTAGACCTTTGTTGACTCCATCTCTATTCTGATGGAGAAGGGAGCAAGGGGGAACTTAACACTTAACAAATAAGAAAAAGAATGAATATGATATAGTGGCGAAGTCAAGACAAGCCAAAGAATGTGAATGGTTTATCTCTTGTAAGGTGCAGCTTCCTTTGGCTCCTTATAAAACCTGTCCAATGGAAAACAACGTCTCAGGTATGAGGCAGTACTTCTGTGCAGAAGGATGCCAAATAAGTAGTGCACAGAAAATTAAGAAGGAAGTGAAGTAGTACAGAGAAAACTAAGAAGAACGAAAAATGAGTTACATATTTAGGAAACTCCGGCTTGCTGAGAGGAGGAAAAAAATTGTGTGAGACTAGCTGACGTTTTAGCCTAAACAAATGTTCAGGAGACAATCCTAAAAGGCTTTGAAGAGAGTCCAAATCAAGCCTCCAGTTTTTCTTGTAATTAGCCAGTCACTGCTGGTCTTCCCGATACACCTGCACGTTAACAGCACCAGCAGAGAACAGCTCGGCGGCAGGGGGGTGCTCCCAAGCCCTCATCTCCGCATGTGAACCCCCCTTGCTGCTGCGAACTGCAGGCTGACAAGTGTAAGTTGTGCCACAGAACACGCTGAGCTCTGTGTCCTCCATGCCAATGGGCAGAAAATAATGAGCGAACAAACAATCCCAAATCTAAATTTCTTTTCTAAACCAACACTTCTTTGCTAGCAGAATAATACTGGTAGAATAGCATCAGCTAAATTTGCGTAAAGGATTTGTGGGTTTTCGCATTCATGATTTGGCCTGTTAACAGTATGCCTATACAGTTTGTCTTTCAAATTATCACTCGGAACTATAAATGAGCTTTTTACCTGCCAAAATAATGAGCTGGACATGGATTTGAATGGTTTTTTTAACCCCAAATCTAATTTAGGAATATGACATTTTACTAGGATACTCTCTGCCTCACAATTCTTCTCTAATGAAAAACACAGATCTAAAGGCTTAATTAGATCACAGGAAGGTGCAAATGTGTCTGACAAAAAGCTGTAGTAAAATGCAATGTATGACTCTTGTACTCCATAAAAGTGGACCAGATTGGCCCGTATATTAAACTGATATGTAACTGTTAACACTTCTGATGTGTATATTGCCAATTTTCTTATCTGATAGGAATTTTATGTTTCCATTTTTGGTTGCTGAGTAGTTGTGGGAAATTTTCTATGTAAATGAGGATGTATTGATACCTAAAAATCTTCTATCCAATTGAATTAGCAATAATGTATTATACTGCTGCATACTGATGTAAATTAGGCCTTTAAAGATGTGGCTAAGTTCTTATACTGTTTGAAAGTCACATAATGGGTTTAGGCTTATTAAAGGTAGGCCAAATTATTTTCAAACACTGAAACATCTTGCAAAATAATAATAAAAAAGAGGTAAATTATATTAATCTAACTTTCATTTTAAGGGAAAGGGAGGAGGAGATAAATTTAAAAAAAAAAAAAAAGAAACAGCACAGGAATGGGTCTGGGACAAAGGATAACCCAGTATGCGATGGGGAGATGCAGGGAGAGACAAGATCATAAAAAAAAGAAAAAAATACAATATATTTAATATTGTAGTACAGGCTATTGTACCAGTTAAACTTCAGCTTGTTTTTGTGTGTTCCTCTCTTAGTATATAGCTCTAATGTATTCTTCAGAGCAAGAAAGTAAATTAATTATGTAAAAGCAAAATGTTAAGTTACAGAAAAAATTATGTGGAATTGTTAACTTCATTATGTACCTTCACATACCTTTATTTTATGCTTTGCCAAACACTGATGTTGTTGACCTTGACAACAAAACTCACTCATCCTTTTTTAATCTAACATATATGTATAACAATATGCCATAACAGCAGTGTACAGATAGATATTCTTCTCAGTGCTTTCTGAGCAGCCATAGTACCGCACTTCGTTTTCCTCAGCTAAGTATCTCTGGAACTTCCTTGTAAACATATGGGGGATGCTAAATTCTTCTGGTTAGCAATGATCACTTCACATGCACTGCCCTGAGACCTGGCTTGCCTCCTTCCCAGCCCAAGCGACCTGCTGGCATGGTCCCGGGCGTTGCCAGAGCTCCTGCTGTGCAGCTGAGGAGAAGGGGAATAGCTGAGTGTGTTGGGTAACCTGGTACGTGACCGGGGGTGCCCATGCCCACAGCCATGGGTGGGCTGCGGGACCATGGTGGCAATGCAAAGCCTGCAGGAGTCTGACCGGGTAAGGTAGCAACTGTTCTTTCAGAGCGGTACGGTTATAATGACTATAAGCACCTGCATGGCACAATTTATAACAGAAAATTAAGGAAGGCTCTTTTGAATTGGTTGGGTTGGTTTTGTGAGAAAGGATTCAATGATAAGTAAACATAAACTCTTGGGTTTTTTTAAAAGGATTTATTGAACTTTACTCACTTCTGCCTTCAACTATCTAGATGCTTAGGCTTGGGTTTCCAAAGGTACTTAAAATTAGGTGGCCAAATTTTATTGGATTTACGTGAAATTAAATTACCCTGCTGGGAAGCAATGCAAATTGTCTCCCATCCTGAAATCCTTACTGCCAGGTCCCTAGTGTCCCCTTTCCCTTAGGGATCCTTCAGATCCAGTTGTGATACCTCTGACTCAGAGGAGTCCTCAGGCCAAGCAGACAATTCCATGAAAAAGGCAGTAAACAAAGTAGATGTAAATTCTTACATTTTTGGTAAGTTTCTACTCTTTCTTCCTATATTCTGCATTTGGCACAATGGCTACTCACAACTCAAAGCAGTGGGACGGCCTTCTTTTGATACAGAAGATGTGCAGATGTGATTTGAAAAATATTTAAAGACTCTATTCTTTAACCTTCCAAACCCGAATGAAAGCTGAAAATGTCCAGAAAAGTATAATTTTAAGCCAATAAAAATGTTTAATTTTGATTTTTGAATGTAAAAGTCACATTTGAATTATAGATTGATCTTCTGCAACAAAATATCACTTTAAAAATACCGTTACCTTTTCCAAAGTTTTGTTCCAAAATGTTGAAATGAGACATTTTGATATGTTAGAATGCTTTCTCTAGTTTCCTGTTGGAAATGAATTATAGCAAAATAGAACTGATCTCATGTGCTTGTTTCAAAGGAAATGCACAGATGGTGTATGGTTCTGGTGAATGATTCTGTTTAAGTCTTTGAATAGATCTAATAAATACAAGCTATTCCATAGCTGTAGCTTCAAAAGTAGCTGCATTTTAGTCATTATAGATAATTAAGACAGTAAAATATAAACAACCTGTAGGTTACCTCTTCTCCTTCTTCAATATGATAATCCTTCCTATCATTTGGCCCTCCAACAAACATCACATTCAATTGATGGCGATGCCTAGAAAAGAAAGGCACTTTTTAAAGCTACCTCCACTCACGGTGTTCTTAAGTTCACGTAAGTTTTTTTTTTTTTAATACTTTGACAACAGTGAGTCAAGGAAACAATACTGAGTGACAAGCAACATCCAGAATGAGAACTCAGAAGACCTTGGATGCATCTCTCCTCTCTGCCACTGTCCTGCCGGGTGACCAGCTACCTCCCTCCTGCTGTTTCAGTGCCACCAGCCATGAAAAGGGGACAATGACAGTTACCAGCTGTGGAAAGAGCTCTGTACTGTAAAGATTGCTACATAAGAGACAGGAACGACAGGAAAACGTCTT
Organism: Egretta garzetta; assembly: GCF_000687185.1. Classification (NCBI taxonomy): domain Eukaryota; kingdom Metazoa; phylum Chordata; class Aves; order Pelecaniformes; family Ardeidae; genus Egretta; species Egretta garzetta. Next base: position 2,315,329 of record NW_009260133.1, read on the forward strand.
TTCAATGTGAGCTGATTAGATCAGGATTCTGTAAAGGTAAAATACTTTTTAAGGTTAATAAAGGTAAAATGACACTTTTTTTCCCATTGGTAGAATTTACTAGAGATACTGATGGTAGGAATTATCAGCTAAATTCTCTTCTATTTATACTGGTTTTGCTAAGGTGGAACAACATGATTTCATTGTGGTTGTGGTTGATTCTGAAAAGGAGATTCAAGCCCTTTATCTTAACTCTGCCCCTTTTAAGAGACAGATGAGCACTTCTCTCAGCTGGTACAAAGAACAAATATCATCCCAATTATCTATCAGCTCACTCACAATAATGCAGCAGTAAGGTAGCACGGTTTCATTTGCTAAAAGACCCTGTAAATCAGGCCTGTTAGTTGTGATTCAAAATTTATCCTTAAGCTCTTTTTGACACATGAACTAGGGACTGTTGACCTCTACTTTTGAGTGAGGAGATCCTGGGCAATACTTGGGCTAACGGGAGATCCTAGTAACACAGAACCAGTAGAACCACGCTCCCCTGCAACACAGGGAAGAAGGATGTGCCTCTGTGTCAGAACCTTGTAAGCCTGAACATTTACATTTGATCTGCTACTATTATCATCTTTGCTTTGAAAAGTATTTAAATGATACTGAACAACACAGTAGGGATTAATATAGCAGAAATAACAAGTAACAGCGACAAATTCGTTGGTCAAATAAAAGTCTAAAGAAGTAAATTAGATTACAATTCTTAAATTGACTATTTTCACCATAGGAAGCTGTATACATTATAGAACCTGGCTTCATGCCCATATCCTAAAATAAGGAACTGAAATCAGAACTGTTTGTACCATGCAGATTTAATATTTGTTTTCAAAAATGCACTGTAATACTTCTGCGTTAATGAACCCTTCTACTAGAGAAGGGCAGGAGGACCAAAACAGTAAGAACAGAGCTAATAATTAATGAAATAAATCAAAATCAACCCTGGAGAATAAAATAAGAGAAAGACAATCTATGGGTATGTTGTAGCTTACTTTTAAGATGAGTTAATTTTTTACAGAAACCCATACAGTTTCATTATTAATTCAATAACTGGAAGTGAAAATATTGCTCTAAAAAACCATTGTTGCTTAACTTTTTGTTTGGCCAATCTACCATTAATTCTGTTACCCTATGGATTTAGCTGGTTTTTACATAATAAACCGTCAACCATGAGATAATACATCCTATCATTAACAAGTACATAATGACACCATCAAAAAATTCCAGCTACCACATACAAACAGGAACCCCAATAGGTTTGTTTGTCCATACTGCTAAATAAAGTTGTCTGGTTAATATAGCTGTCAAGTTAAGAAGAAAAATCGTAAGGAAGGAAGGCGGTTTCAGTTAAGACCACCAAAGTCCAGTTAGAGTATCATAAAGGTTTCTGAGGTGTGAAAATTACTTGATTGCATTATTTTTAGAATGAGGTGCTAATCAATGGCTTATTAAGTTTTTCATATGGTTATATTTCTCCTCTTAATCACATTAAAAAAAATGGTACCAGCAAGCAACCTTTTAAAAAGTCTCAAGACAATGAAGAATCAGATAGTCCATGACCACAGTTCGGTCTCCTTATGGTAAGTATCATATTCTGAACTCAAAGAACAGCTTTGAAAGTACCATAGCTACCCTGTAAAAATCAGGTATGTTGAGGGTTCTGCTTTTGCAAAAATTGCTCATTGTTGAGGCTGAAAAGCATATAAACTTGCAAGATAGTGTCATTAGAATACATCTAATTAAATTGCAGCTTTTACATTGTATGCTTTTATTGACTCTGGTAAAACAGGTAGCGATTCAGGAATTGAGGTTTTGGTTTGAAATCCCACATAGGTATTTAAAATTTTTTATCCTCTCAAGTGTATGGAACACAACTGAATAAAAGCTTGAAGGCCATAATAAATTTAGACACCAAAGGTCCTACTTATTTGCTGTAAGACCTAGATTTTAACTGTTAATCCTCCCTTGAAACACAGGATCATAAGTTACTTAAATGTTTTGAGGTGGTAGCTTTCCAGTGATGTAGAAGGCAGTAAGAAAACTGCCTTACACATCTCTACTCGGAACATAAAGGATCAAAGCCTCTGGAAAAATGTTGTAAATCTAGTGTCACTTCTTGGAAAATCACCTAAAACCTTTTTTTGAGAACCCTGAAAACATTTAGATAGCACCAGGAGCAGGTGGTGAGAGACTCAGAATCCATGTAGTAGATGGCTTTCCTCTCCTTCTTCACAGGCTGAAGCTTTGTTGGAAAATAGATTAATTTTTTTAATCTATACGAATTTTATCACAAAAAATGTTCCTTGTTTCACTGTGGCTTCTTGCAATGTATATGGGGAAGACTTGTCAACGCTGAGTATTTAGGGATCTATGCGACTGTCTGACCTCTGATAGATGTCACGTTCCAGAGTTACTTCAGGATTACATAGAACTGCCAGTAGGGGGTGCAGAACAGTGCAGTAATGACAAAAAAGTTCAACTTACTGATGAAGAAAGAAACCCGTGAATATTCCACATACTGTAAAATACTAAAATTTTACCACCATCATTGGTAAGCTTTAGAAATGGCTATGCTTTACAACAAGTTTCCTAAATCCATTTTGAAAATGAAAGAAATGAAAACACTCATAAGGAGAAGACACTTTCCTCATTCTTTCCCACCGTGAAACTGTTGTAGTGATTCAAATTTCATAATTTCTCCGTTAAATGTACAACTGTAGTTTCAATACAGTCATCTCAGCAAGGATGTGCCTTTACCTTATTTTTGTCTTGCAATCGTTACTTTGAAAAGTAACCCTTGAACCTGTGAATGGAATTAGTCTCAGTGCTACACTACTTCCCATTCAGCTTTTGAATAGAGGTAGCACTTCAGGGTAGGGCAAGAAGCACATTCTTCGGTGTTTTTTTTAATGATTAAAGTTGCAAAGCAAGATTTAAAATAAATAAAAACAAGAAAAATGCTTTGTATTTTCTTTATAAAACCTGGGTTTATATTACTCTTTAAAGAGAATCCTTTCTTATGAAAGCCTTCTGTACATAGAGTTTTGGACAAAATATGTTGTCCTCATCTTCACTGACAAAAAAACATCCTTGCTAACCTTGTGACTAGAAGGTGCCACATGTTGGACCATTTACACTGGAATTTGCTCATAAGTTTTGACACTGAGGATATGCATGCTATATAACTGCATAATCCCCACACTTTTTTATATTAGCTGTATCATTCAGAATATGGTTTGCAGCTCTAAGGTGCCAGTCAGTGCTCTGAAACACTGCTTCTCCAGCCTCCTGATGAACAGAGGGTCCTACCCTGCCTTTACAGCTCTGGAAATGCCCTGGAAATCTGCTCCTCCAGTGCGCCTGCCCTACGTTCCGCCTTATCTTTCATTGATATGTCCCACTAGTTTTGATTGCTCCTGCAGCTTTGGCTCCTCTGCAATGTTGGGATGACTCTCAGCAGCTCTAGCAGCTGTTTCAGTTGTAATTTGGTAGCAATAATCTGTTAGCTAAATCTTATCATTTGTGGATATGATGCCATGTCCTCCGATTCCTATGAGTTTATTGTCACAGGGCCCGATACAAATTTCCTTAACTCAGCCTAACCACCTACAAGAGACTTTGAGTTGAGGCAAATATCTTGTATTCAAGTTGATCTTTACAGCTTCTGCATAGTTACTGCAAAACAGATTTCAGTCACTTTCTGTTCTTCAAAACAGCATTCTGACTGACTTCAGTCTGAGAGGAACTACAGTTTCTTACGAATCTTCATCATGCATGCATTTTAGCAGCTTGCTCTTATAGCTAAGAATATTTATATATCTAAGAACTGAGTAAAAAAAAAAAATTATCTTCATTTACTTACATAAGCTTATTGCACACCGGTGGCAAAAAGGCAGCTTTGTTTTCTTCTATCCATTTTTGTACATTTACAAGAAGCTCCATGGTCCATCAGCTATGAAACTTCTGACAGAGATACCAGAGTTTGCAGAGGGCTCTTTCCGTGAGCAAATGGGGATGTGACTCCATCCCCAGAGCTCAGAGGATTGGTTGGTAGAAGAGGTGTCTTCAGGCTTGAGTGTCCAAGGGGACAGACCCATCAGCCAAAGGTTACTTCATAAAGGTTACTAATGTTCCAGCAGCCTAGCTAATAATTGACTAGTGTTTAAAAATATATATTTTCATTGGACTCATTCTGCTTACAGAAGGTTTCTTAATTATCTTCACTGACTGAACTGGAGTGTCTGTGTTACCTGTCTACAGAAATTGCCTTGTTACATAGACAAACTGAGAGTTAGGAAAACAGGCAAGACTTGGGCATGCATACCCTTCAAGTCTAATACAGAACCAGGTTTCAAAGCTAAATGCAAGCTGAGAGCACTTGCTCACATTTCAGTTACATATATTATACATAAAAAGTTTTTGTATACATGCATAACTATATATAGGTGTTTCAAGCTTGATAATAGAGGCCCATTTCCTTTTCCCGCTTCCCCTCAACCTTATTAGGTTGAATGCTTGGGGGTGCATGTTTGAAAATATTAGGATCATCTTCTGCTAGATAACAAAATTAAAGATGCCTCGCATTTGTAAGACCAAAAGCAGTTGTTCACAAATGCTCATTTTAATTTGATCCACTCTTTGCCAGTGTTATAGCAGGGCTTGTTGAAGAGCTGGACGTTGTTTTGTGATGCCCTTTGGGAAAGTGAAGCATACTGTCATCAAATTATCAGGCAAACAAGAAACTGAGAACTACCAGGCATTCCAGATCTGTATTAGTCTTTATTGCCTCACTAGTTTCTGTTCAACATCTACTTAGCTCCTACAGGGCTGCTCCCTCTGTTCCCTGCCACCCCTCATTTTTTAATAAGAAAATGTATAAACATTTATTTTCAGACTTGAAATGCATGAAGTGGATGGTAAACAAAAAACCCTAAGACATTACAAAATTTTAGCATTTTTCAGTTGCTCTTGACATAGCTTAGTCTTCCGATTATATCTACGCTGTGCTTAGTGGGTGAATGTGTATGGGTATAAGATTACTATTTGTTTAAAAGTGAGTGGTACATTCTCATGGTTTGCACATATGAGCAAGGCAGCTGCTGGACTGAAAAGTCAGTATGCTGGGACAGTACAAATCTGGGAGTTCTCTAGCTTATAGCATTATAATTTTGCAATGGAAAAAAGCAATGCAATGTGAGTACCATGCTCTTATGTGTAAGGATGACCCTGTTTTACCTTCATCTCTATCGCTTCTTTGCAGTTTAGTTTAAACTAATTACATAATTGATCAAAAAAAATCCATTTATTTTGGGATAAAAAGATCCACATGTAGATTACAGTTCCACTATATTAGTTCAATCGCAATGGGACTGGCAATAATTTCCTCTCAAATAAGCCCAAAGTAATTATTATTTCACTCAAGTAATGTGGGTTTTTTTTGATAATTATTTATCACAGAAAATTTCTACCACCAGAATGGCTGTGGTGAGACACCAGTGCATAGCAAAGTCATTAGGCCTGGTTTTGGAGCTACAGAAAGGAACATTTCAGTGCTTTTTGTACTGTAGGCTGCTAGCATGCTATGTAGCTGTGAAGGAAAGGGATCTTCTACTTAAAATGCACTTTCACTTAGGGGATGGTGACCCAGCCTGGTGGGACCGGGAGAACTGAAGACATTATTTTCATGACCATGGTTTTGCAAAGCTTTATGTCTTCATTACTAACGTGTATTGCAGAGCAAGACTCCCTTTGTCGGCCATGAAAACAAAGAGATTGTAGAAAGCCACAGTAGGAAAAATCACAGATCCTGGAACTGAAAGAGCCAAGCCTTGTTCACCACCATATTAATGTGCCCATTTTAACTGCAGGGCTATTGTCTGCAATCCCTAATCTAATGCCTAGCTTCCACTTTTTTCCACCAGGCAGAATACAAGGCACTAGTACCTGCAGAGAAAACCATCTCAGCTGCAGACTGATAAATCCATTTTCTGGCTAGTGAGGTATGGAAACCTGATAGCTAGATCTACTCAGGGAGGAAACAAATGCAGTTGACTTCTAAAATTCACCATTAGTATGAAGCTGAGGTTACTATCACAGGGTAGCATTTTCTGCAACCTTTTGAAATGAAGAGGTTTTGAAAAATGCAGTTAATGGTCTCTCCATGCATATAACAGGTATAAGGGAACACTGTCTTTTTTTTTTTTTTTTTTTTTTTTTTGAGGAGGAGGTCTAAGAAATGGTCTGCATGGCCTGGAAGAACTGGGCCATGAAACCCTATTTGTGTGAAGTGTATTGGAGAGGCCAGTGTTGCAGTCTCTCTGAGACTCAAGTAAATAGGTTTAAAAGTTGGACTAGATCATCCTTGAGGTCCCTTCCAACCCAGGATTCTATGATTCTATGAAATATGTACACCTCATGACCTGATTGGGGCCTGGATTCTTCTTGCTAGGCTACTTCACAGTGACTCTTCACATCCATCAAAGCCTGTTCCAGTAGCTGGGGTTTCTGCTTTCACTTTCGGCTCAGATCCTTCCGTTTATGCAGAGGTAAGTACTCGATTTGTCAGCTTTTGCTGCCGGAGAAGCGCAAGACTACTGAAGCACAAAACTGCTACACAAAACCAACCCATCTCTTGCATTGAGGGTGCAGGAAAAAAAGTGGTAGTGGAAAAAACTGAGTTTAGGACAGCACCTACTCTACTTTTCTACTTTCCTCAACCACCAGACCTATAAGATACTTAAATTTACTAGCTGGTGTCCAGCAAGCAGTATACACTAACAAAAAGCACCTAAGCTAAATATTGTGTTTCTAGTTAGAAGCGGTATTCAGGTTTGTTGGCCAGGATTTTAATCTGTATTAAAGTGATATTTGCTCATTTTTCTGTTTCTCCCCATATATTTTTTTTTTCTCCTAAAGAGCTGATGATGAAGACCTGGAATGGTTTAGAGCCCCTGGGAAGGGGAAACAGACCATAAAGCTAGTAAGCATGGATGCTGCCTGCTCTGCTCTGTCCTTTCTACTCTTGAAAGCAAACAAATTGAAAATTGTCTCTTAAGCCTTGCCTGTTTTCATACTCAGTGCCAACAAGCGTTCTGAAAAAATCTTCACAAGGGGAGGTTTGCATTCACCAGCAATTTGAGGACAAAATCCTTTTAGTATCATTTCAACTTTGACTTTCTGAACCTGTGCAATATAGAGACTGATTTATCTACATTGGTGTTAAAATAACAGAGCTACGCTGAAGTGATAATCTGGAGATCCTGCAAGCAGCAGGAAGAAAGTAACTTTCTGTGGCAATTAGGGCAGCTTTAACTTCTGCTTTTTTTTTTGTTTGTTTTAAAAAATTGTGAAGAAATAATGGAAAAAGGAAGACATAGACATGACTAAATAATGCATTCCACCCGAACACACTCCCTATTTTTGGTCAATTCTGTGCTTTTTCTGTTTGTTCTTTGAGAACAAATACAAATGAAGTACATTTTTTTAAAACAAAACCCAAATTCTTTGTATTAAAAAACTCTCTACAGCTGCTGAAACCACAAATTCAAATCAGTAACAAACTTACTACTTGAACCCAAGTAAAGTTATGTTCCCACAAACTAATTCACGTGGCCAATTTTCACTGCTCTTTTCATAAACATGCTACCAAGGGCCTCAGTCTCTCTGGGGACAAACACGAGAAGCAAGTGAATCACATAGCACAATGGAAGAGTTAAAGATCCTGCAAAAACTACTACAATCTTCCCTGTTATCACTGTTACTTTTTTAGGACGGCTGATTAAATACAACGAGCAGTGATTATCATCTATATAAACACCAAAATTAGACTCGCTGAGTTCTCCCTCTTGCCTGAGTCTAAGGTTAAATCTGCAATAAAGAGCTCATCTTTATGTTTGCAGCTTCAGCTTTGATTCTTCACGGCATTCTTGTACTTGCCAAAAAAAGCACTTGTTTGGATGAAATTATGTTTAGAGCAATCTTTGCATGGTATAGAATATTTTATTTTCCAGTGTAATGATGTGCTTCTAAGGGTAATGAAGGCAGCTGCCGTTTTCTGGTATGCCAACTAAACCTACGCAGTGATGGAAAATTTCTCGAAGAAATGAACTGTCAGCTTGCTCTTTTTCTCCATGCCAGCCACCTTCATCAACGGTCAGACACAGCAATTGCATGTTGCTTCACCTGTCAGTGGTGTGTACCGCTGAAACATATTCTCAGTAATGCCCACAGCACCAACAGCAGAACAACTTTCTTGACAAGTGAGAAGCACCTCGTCTCCATCCAAAACAGTCTCAAAAGGTTTCAGCTCATTTATGGATCAGAGGTGGGGGGAGGAGGTAATGAAGTCCCACATAACTGCCACTCAAGCTGCCAAAAGTAGTCAGGAGATCAGTGATATTTACTTAAAACTGGCTGAGTGCCTGTCACCTGCTGCTGGGCCAAGAGCTCATTTTCAGAGGCCGTGGAAATCCAAGCGCTGTGTAGCCCTCCCGACAGCCATCCATTCTGTAATGAAATGCCCAGAGCTTGTTGCTCTGCACGCAGTGAAGTAGCTGTGGAAATGAAAACGCTTCCTTGTACTTATGTCAGTAACCCAACAGAGCCGTCTAGGGAAGTACATGTGGCGGCAATGCCTACCCATGGATGGGGGAAGAGGATGTCTTTGTCTCAACTGCGTG
>NW_009260133.1:2324234-2324961 GCF_000687185.1 Egretta garzetta
TGTCTCAACTGTGTGACGGTGTTCGAGCATCGCTTGGGTTTAAATACCTGCTGATGCCGACTATGTTTACCATTTTTCTGCCACATAGAGGGAAGACAGATCCGACTGCAGAATAAACCTGTGCTAGTGGTATACAGTAACAATAAACATGCGCGTAAGACTGGGTGTTTTCTTCCAGTAACTGTTTCTAAGCATGCAGTACATCATACACGCAGTCTTGTTCCTGTGTATAAGTAGTTAGCCTTTTAGATCTATCCAGCACTTTCATATCAGAGCACCCGATTCCATACTTGAATTTTGGGAAGCGGCAAGACAAAACTGTCAGGTATTGAAACAAGCAGTTTAGACCCTGTATATGTGATGCCTTTATATTAGGGATGCTCTGTACTTGGCAAAATACTTGTACTACAGTCAAGTCAGGTGAAGTCAGTCCAGAGGTAAAGTAAGCCCTCAGTGAATTATCTGTAGAGGGGAAGCGACAGTATTTTTTGTTATTTCTATCAAGCATCGCTAACAAATAATTTCACATTATTCCTTTTAACCCGTACTATTTGTTTTGAAAGTGCCAGGGCACCCCTCGCGTTGCACACGACGACGGTGGAGTAGCAAGGGGACTGCAAAGCCCGAGGGCGTGCGGCTAAGCGCTACCACAGGGAGAATCATTTCATCTACTGGCAGCTCTTCGTTGCTTTTCTCCCTGGCTTGGACCCGAGCACGACAGGCGGGC
>NW_009260133.1:2325343-2326835 GCF_000687185.1 Egretta garzetta
CGCGGTGGCCGCCCGCCGCCGCCCTTCCCCCGCCGGGGCCCGGGCAGCCCTTGATAAAGCGTTCGGGAGGAGTTGGTGTCAGGGCTCCAGTGGCGCAATCGGTTAGCGCGCGGTACTTATACAGCAGTACAGAGCCGAGCAATGCCGAGGTTGTGAGTTCGAGCCTCACCTGGAGCACACAGCTTTTTGGGGCGGAAAAGGGGCTTTTTTTGGGAGGAACACAGGCGAAAGCGCACAGGAAAAATTATGCGGCCGTGGCGGCAGCGTGGGCCCGCACGCGTGCAGGCAGCCGTGCCCCCAGGGCTCTTGCCTGCCCCGGGCCCGCCGCCGTGGGTGTGCGGTGCGGGGGAGAGGTGGGGCACGCCGCGCCGTGGGACGCGGCCGGGGCCATCGCAGCCGCGCGAAGGGAGCGCCGGCGTGGGGACTCATATTGCCACAGGCCCTGCCTGCGTCTGGCTGTAGGGGTCCCTGCTCACGCGTGAGCCTGGGTGGTGCGTTCGGAGCAGCTGGGGGCGGGGTAGCGAGCGCTCTCCTGGTAAGAGCTGCTTGCAGGAAATATAGGTTATTTTACACTGCAGCGGCTAACGCGGAGTGCAGGTATATACGGACTGGGGCCGCCGCTGCAACTTCGGGCGACCACATCTCCCGCCGCCCTCCCCGCCTGTGCCCGCTTCGGCGGCGACGGTCTGTGTGGCTGCTCGTTACCTTGGTAGTGCCTTATGAATGCGTGGGCCGTGGCAGGAAGGAAAATAACTCAAATAATTTCAGATTTCTTTTCGCAACTTGAGAGGCGGCAGGGCCAACGGGAGAGGGGCAGCTTCCCCCAAAAGAAAGCTGGGGGGTGCTGCCTGACGGTTCAGGCTCTCATGAACCCACCTCTGAGTTCACGTCTAGTCGACAACTTTCACAGTGCAATTTGTATCAAAAAGTTCGGTGAGACCCTCACGGTCATGCAGCCAGGGGTGCCTTTATTGCTGGAATCAGCCCATTTGTGCCCATACTGCAGGCGTCGGCTCCCCGAAGTGCCACTTTAAGGTTTTTAATTGCCACTTCTTCCCCATCCTAATTACAGGTTTGTCCCCTCTGAATTTTGCGTTAACTTCACCACTGATCTCAGCGGCGGTGCGGCCGTGCCTGAAGCGTGTGCCATACTAGTTTATACTAACCTAAAGTGGTCTACATCGACGGGAGAGAACTGTCACATATATTTGCAGGGTAAATAAAATCCATTCCTTGCTTGAAGCGAGTTTCCTGTTTCCTCCTTCGTGCCGGAGTGCCACGTCCCAGTGCTGAAGGTACAGAGGAGAGATTTGCAGAGGCACTGGAAATACTAAAAAAATGAAAATACTGCTTTTGTGTAACTGGGAAACCAGCCTGGCAGAGGGAGTGGGACTCCGTTCCCTGGACAGAGACTGAGTGGGGATGTGCTGCTCCCTCTTCCCCCTCCCCTGCACCCCTCTCTGCCTCCAGGCACAGCTGGAGGCTCCTGAGC
>NW_009260133.1:2326950-2352099 GCF_000687185.1 Egretta garzetta
TAGGCCTCAGAGGGGTTTCTCGAGGGCACATGAGGAGCCCATCCTCCGGTGGTGCTGAGCTTGGGCAGCCACGGTGCTGCCATCGTGGCCTCGACAGCTCTGACGGGGCGTGCCCGGGGCTGTCGCGTGCATTTACAGCTTTCTCCTGAAGATTACGGGTCTCACAGGCCTATGAAAAGTAAGAGCATGTTTTTGTTTACAGTAAGGTGTTTTGTTGTTGGGCTTTTTGGTCCTGAGTTGTTGGTTAGTGCTTTAATGCTAGTTGGCAGTGGCAAATAAATATAGATATGTATATTTATATATGTGTGTATATTGATATATGTATGTGTAAAGATACTTTTACACTGTTATGGGAGAGCTCCCAGTGTCTGTTGTGCGAGTGCTGTTGGTAGATCTTTAATGTATGCAGATGCCATGTTTAGAAAACACCTGTGTGTGGGTGATGCACAGTGCCAGCTGTACTGAGGTGATCTAGAGAGAGGTAATCCCTCCTTCCCTCTCCCGCCTCTTCCCCAAATAATAACGTGGATTACCTGTGCCTCATTTTCCTTTTGAAAACCACCTGCTGGACCTTGTCCTCCCCCCCTCTGAGCTACTGCCTGGTGTTTATTGCTGGCCTTGCAGGTGATGGCTGGGGAGCCCTGGCCTCAGCCTGGGGGCTGCTGTCGGCTGGTGAGGGGCTTGGACTGGCCATGGGTGCTCCTGGAAGTGCCCTTGGGAGGAAAGGTTTCCCTGTGGTGAGTCTTCCATGCTGCCTGGTTTATCTAGGGGCTTGCCTCTTCTAGCCTATGCATGTTCTTTATTTTTCTGTTAATTTGCCTTGTGTGGATGGCAGGCCTGCATCTCCCCAGCTCCCCTGAGAGCCTTCCCAGGGTCCCTTTTAAAAAGGTCTCTCTCCTTAAAATTTCTGTTGCTCTTCATTTAACATTGGGTATGGGCTGTGTGTACTCTACAGGCTTATTCTGGCTGCTCTGAGTTCCCACTGACCGTGCAAAGAAAGAGGGCTCGCTTACAGATGCAGATAAACTTCATGTGCCTGTTGCTTATTGCTGGAGGGAGAATTTACAAAGATCTATCACCTAATTCTGGAGAATTAATAGCAATCAGGTTAGGGAGCAGGCTTTGGTGTTTATTGCTGTGTGATCTTGCTCAAACAGGGAGTCCCACTGGAATGGGAGATGGAGGATCTAGGAGAAGGAAAGACAGGCTCACGCAGGATAGCCCTTCCTGGCGTTTGTTTCTAGAAGTGGCAACTTTTGCTTCTGGTATGTTAGTACAGTTTTGGTGTTCGTGAGGCTCTGAAGTGTTTGCTGAAGTTTCTTTGAACGTGTTAGTCAGGAACCTTCCATATAATATCGGGGCTTGCATCTCCTAACAAATGCTTATAAAAGCCTACGGTAAAGACTTGGCACACCTAATTGTTTTGAAACAGAAGTAGTAAATATTTTTACTTTTAACTTTACAAATAGCCAATGAGAGTCTGCTCTTCTTAACTTCTCCAATAGATGGCACTGTGGTCCCGCAAAGGGGAAAAGAAACCCCAAAGCAAAGCATTCCCAGACATCCTAAAAATAGAAATCACTTGCCAAACCCTCCGTTGTACACAGTAGAGAACAATAGGCAAAAACTCCAAGGGTTGTTTAGAAAACAAAGTCCACTGGAGGTATAGATGCGTTTGGTTTTTTATTTCGGGTGGCCCCCTCCCCCCCATATATAACATCTTGAGGACCTTTCTGAAATGAGAATTAGTTGTGTTTGGAGTAGCAGAGGTGCTTGGGGTGTATCATGTTTTTTAAGTGTGTATGAATTTAGTGCTGTGTTAAAGTGCAAGCACAGCAGGCCCGGCTTAGATTCTCTTGAATAATTTTTTTAAAGAATAGCAAGTGTTAGAGGCTTTCGTGCAGCGCTGCCTAAAGTTTGCTTCCCACTGAGGGTGCCCATGCTATGCAGGTATTGGGCTCAGAAGCAGCATCTGGGAGGAGACGAACAAAATGTAGGTGCTTGCAAACCATGGTGAAGGACTCTTTTAAACCGAATAGAAATATGCTGCTTTTGTGAGGGGAAAGAAAAAGGTTGAGCTCATACAGGCTGACAGAAGGAGGAGAAGTGAGAAGAACTTGTAAGATCGGTAGAAAAGCAAGCTCAGAAAGAATGATTTTGTGCGCTGCTCTCTGAAACCAGGAAAGTGGATGTTACAAGGAGAGAACAAGAGCAAAAGAGAAAGGGGAGGGACACAAAGAAAGAAAAGGAGGAAGGAATAGAGAGAGCAGGTAGAAGGACATCGGTTAAGGAAGGCTTAAAAAAAAATAAAATTAAAAATTGGGGTTTTTGCTATAGGTATGTGAACGTGCTGCCTAGGGCAGTGAAAAACAAGTGAGTGTTAGCCAGTCAAGCCAACCTAAGATGGAGCTTCTGTAGAAAGGAAATTGGCCTGTACATTTTGCTTGAGCAAAGAGTGATCTCAAGAGGCAGGTTTTTCTTCTCTGTGTGTTTTGAGTGGTTACTTTAGTGTGGCAATGTAAGAGACCCCTTGGTCTCTCTAGGGATTGAAGCTGGTGTTGGGAGGGCTAGAGAGCTCAGCTTTCTGGTTTGGAAAAGGAAGGAAATGGACAATCAGTACTGAATTTTTGTGCCCATTTAATTTTCTTGCTTATGCTGACTTTGCTGTGTTAGGCTCTGCTTTTAAGGTGGAAAAAGACTCTTGGTTTCTTCAAATAGTTTTGGTGCAGCCTAAATATTTGAAACCTTGGAAGAGCCTCAAAATACAGCAAAACAAACTAAACCAGACCCAGAGAAAGAACAAGCTGGGGAAGTGGCTGAAGTGGCAGGGGATAGTCAGAGAGTCTGTAACTAAAAGTTTTGGAGGAGGGATGCTCCCTTGAAGGAGGCAATTGAGCCTGTACTGCCTTGCTTTAGTTGAGAGATCTTTATATATGGGATAGCAGATTTATGGTAGTGATAAGAAATACATTTAGAAATTTTACTGGGAAGTTATACATGTGAAGATTGTGGGGGAGGATAAAGCAACAATTCTTAAACGTTTGTCTTCTGAAAAGACTGTATGGAAATTCTGAAGGGGCAATTGTGCTGCAGGTCATGTGGCTGTAAGGTGTAACTCGGAGATTTAGGTAGTTTTCTGGTTTTGTGAAGAGAGGCTGTCAAATTAATCATAAACATGAGCACCAAAATTATTTGCAAGGTCTCAGAGTCAGTTAACTTCAGTGCTTATATTCTTTTTCTATGTATCCTACCCACTGAAATGGGGATGAGAGTTGGTTAACTATACATCTTAATTCTGAGCACTATTTACATGCCGTTTAAAGGAAGAGTTTAAAAAAGGATATACATCTGTCTTCAAGGAAAGTCACATCAGACTTGCACCAGCATGTTTGAAGGTCAGTTAATATTAAAAAGCTGTTAATAATGCAAATTTATGTAGCCTCGTCAGTGAGCTGCATCCAGGAAAATGCCTGTGTCACTTTTGCAAAAACTCATACATTGTTGCAGCAAGCTGAATATGTCTTGGAAGTAAAAGCATGCCCACCTCACTTAGGATATAGGGGAGTTTTGTAGGAAACTGATGCTGGATTTGAAGGTGCTTTCAGCCATGGTGAGTGGGAGGTGTCTATTAAGTGCCTGGATGGTGGGGTTGGGGAGTTATTCTTTTGCATGCTCTGGCTGCCTCTCCGCTGACCTTGCTTCTGCCCCACCTTCCCCCTCATGAGGGGCTCAGTCTCCATCGATAGAGGGTTGTGTTGGAGCTGGCACAGTTTTAGGGAAAGCAGACAGCACCCATTCAGATGCTTCCCTCCCCACCCACATTTCCCCATACTCCCAACATTCTCCTGAGGGGCTCAGCTTGTCTCCCACTTTGGTCAAGTTTTCTAAGTTTCATGCTGCAAGGTGAGGTCCATGCCAGTTGCCTTGTCTCAGTGCAGCTGGGAATGCGCTCCTGTAAATCCCTGTGGCGTGGCAGGAGGGGCTGTGTGGACACGGGTGTTTGTAGGGTGGTAGCGGCTTGGGCCAACTCAGTGGCCAAGCCCTTTGTTAGATCCAGCCCTAACACCTCAGGAGTACTTGTTCCTTCTTGAGACTTGTGAAGTCAGTTAAGCTTGGTGGCTGTATCCTATTGAAATCAATGCCAGTAAAAAATGTCTACATTCAGATCCATTGTGATTTATAGGTGCTTGCATATGTATTTAAGACCCTAATAGCTTTGAAAATTTGACTGCTATTACTGAACTGTTTGCAAGGCCTATAGTAGCCTACATCTGTTTAAAATACTGCTGTGACTGATGGGTGTATCTGATTGTGTCTGTCATTCTCATTTAGCTCTTCTGTGCCTGCTGTGTAACCTAGCCAAAAAAATACTTACTGCTACTTATTATGATAAAGGAAATGTTGTTATTTCTTAAGTTCATAACATATCTTTGAACCCCCCTTTTTTTTCTCAAGTTGGGGACTTGTGTTTCTTCAGGGGTACTAGGAGTGCTATGGTGTGTCTTCGTGTTTGAAGGCAAATTTGGTTGTAGAGAATTAGGGTACTTGGCCCATTGTCTTTAGGTTCCTAATAACCGTAGCCCTTTGACAGGATTCTTGCAACACTTGGACAAATTTTCAGACCTGTTTAGGGATGCCTGCCTGATGTTGATGTTTGTCTGCCTGCTTCGAGGCATCTGGATGTTGTAAAGGATATCTAGCAAACAGACCTCATATTGCAAATGTATTTGAACTATTCTTGCAGGAGTAGCCTCTGTCATCGAAATACCTCTGAAAGTAAAAGCCAAACTGTCAAGGAATCAAGATTGAGGTGACTGTTTTTGAAATGTAGTATTAATGTATAATACAAATGGGTGCGTTTTCACTGATGTCAGTGAATTTGCTTCATGTTCCATAAGAGAATAAAGATTGGCCCAAAGTAATGGGAAGCTTATGTCTGGCTGCAAGGAAACCAGGAAATTCATGGGGCTTTAAAGTATGACCCACTGCAATATTCAGTATGTGTGATTTTTGGCATGATTCAGCAGTAAATACTAGTTGAAAACAGAAGCACAAATTATAGGGTAAATAATTCAGGCCAAAGAGACGCCTCCTGCTTATGCATACATAGTAAAGGAAATGGAAGTAGAACCACAAAATACAATTGCTGGGAAGAACAGCAGCAGTTTGGAACATTCACTGCTAAAACTGTGGAAACGATTCTCCTGGATGACACCTGAAATCAGAAGGGCATAATCATTTCCTTTGTATGTATTTGTGTGTGCTGACCAGTAAATCGTGTGAAGACTGCTGCGCTTGGCAGGCATCATTTTGGAGGGGACTTTCTGTTCTGTGGCTGCTGGGTTGGAGGATATAATCAGCATAATGCTCCTTTGGTAGATGATCTAATAAATGTCTGACTTGACTTTTAAAACATCTTTTTTTCTTTCTTTTTTTTTTTTTTTTTTTTTTTTTTTTGTGGTCATTGGGCTAGATGCATCATGCACCTGAAGAGAACTATATACTGAATTGTTCTTGTCTTTCACTTTGCGTTTTATTTGGTATTTAGATAACTTTGGCTGCCGACATAAGGAGTGCTTGTCTCCTACTCTATGCATAGAGAGCCACCTAAGCAATGTTCTTACATGTCATTTGATATGATGTTCTTACTTTCTGGCGAAAACCAGAGCCGAGGTGGTCCCAAACAATGTTTGGCTAGCACTGTGGCTGAGTGATCTGGCTCCTGTTTGCTTCATTTGGGATGAGGAGGACCTTCAGAAATCAACAGGTCCCTTCCACAAGTGAGGTGCAAACTAAGGCAAATAGCAGAATGAACCGTTAACACAGTAAATTCTCTAGCTTGGGCATCTTTTAGCTGCTCTTGGAGTTAAGGTTGCCTTGGCTTAATGTGTGCCAGGCTTTTCACAACAGGGAGGGGTATTACTGGTGTGTGACCTCTGTGGAGCCAGGAGTTGACAACGGCTAGCAGCGTTGACCAGGTGTGGCCCATGGTGAGCTGTTGCTTCAAGACTGCTTCCTTGTGCAGTGTGATAACTGGAAACTACAGTTCCTTGATGTCTCCAGTGAATGCTGGTTTGAAATGCAAATTGGACTGTACTTAATTTTTATATGGAATATTTCAACTTATTAAGTTGCTTGTTTTCTCTGGAAGCTAATCCATGGGATAATGGGGTGAAAATTCCTGTAGCTTACTCCCTTAAATGACTGCTGGACAACATAAGAAAGTGGGGTTTAAGGGTCAATTTGGAAAGTAACTTAGAACAGAAGTTTCCAATAACAATTGTGGTTTGGATACAGTTGAAATAAGAACAACACATCTAAATTCAATTGTACTTGCATTGGCTAAGTAATAATCTTAGCATAGATGTGAACAATACGTGTTGGAGACTAACAAGCCGTATCCTGAAAGAAAATTATAACTGGTACAGATGAACTGGGGAAAAAAAATGGTGGTGATTACAAGCTATGAAAGTGCTGGTCTTAGCTGTCCCACTCAATAAATAATCCTGAAGGGGTATTAGCAGCATTAGTAGTAGCAACGTTTAGCCATCTGGCTTGGCTTCTGTGGGAGGTTAAAAAAAAAAACCCAAACCCCACTGTTAATGGAACTGCATCCATTGATATCATGGGAGAACTTGGCCCTACCTTTTAATGTTTCAGTTCCTTGTATGTTGTACATCCTGCACTTGGATCTCATGTGATCATTTCATTTGATAGGCCAGGTGCTTTCTTGATGTTCGTGGGCCACCAATGGTCTGTGAAGTCCTAGTTAGTGGTCACTACAAGTTACGATCCATCAGTCTAACCATGCTGGTAGTCTACAAGAAACCTTGAGGTGACTTCAGACCTATGAACCTTTGTCCTCTAGCATTGGTGGCTGCAACTTCAAGCTCATGTTGCCCATTGTACTGTGGATAAAAAACCCCACAAAACCCAACCCCCAAACTGTTTCTGTCTCTTGTGTAATCAGATCTACTGTCTTTACTGTTTCCTTTGGCTTGGAATTGTAAACATGAGTGATCTGGCAAAAATGCTTCTTGCTCATTCTTCACTGAGTGGGTATTTATGAGCCACTCTGAGTAAATGAGTGTTTGCTGTAGCTTAGGGTGACTGCTTCCCAGGTGTTCTGTTTGTGTCTTGTTTTACTGATGAACTCTTTTCAACGTAACTTCACAAATTATCAACTTAAGTGTAAAATGTCAGCTTACTACCTCTAATTTTTTGACTGACATTTAATTTTTTTCCTGAAATTTGACTTTCTTTATCCTATAAGAAAATGAAGCTAAGGATGAAGGTTTTAATCTTTTAGCAAAGGTTTTTTTGCCTTTTCTTTGTGCTACTGCTGGAATGAAAACTGCCTTGAAATACATAGTTGATAATGTTTCTTGGTATGTGATTCATACCATAATCAAACTGACAGACATCAATGGAGCACTTACAAGTTTATGCTTGGAATTAAGTCCAGTAAAATGCTTCTGGAATCTCCTAGTAATTTCCTTTTATCAATGTAAGTGATGCAGCGTGAATCTATCATAATTACTGTGGAGCTGCACCAAATCAGATGATGTGATTGAGGTTGAATTTTTCCAATGGATATTTTTTTAAGAAATGAGAGATGGTAAAAAAGAGGCCGACTGTAACATTCATCATTTGATAAGTTTGTCCTCCTGTATGTAGAAGAGACTTATTTCTTCTGTTCGGTGCTCCCCATTAGATTGCTTTCAATATGTTCAAAGCGATTATCAACTACTATTCTAACACAGTCATGGTATTTTATAATTCTGTTCTTGTTTACTTCAGTGCAAGGCATAGACAAATCAGGCTTGTACTGTTAAGCATCTGTATCTGGTAAAGCCGTGCGTGACTAAACTTGGTGCAGTGGCTCACATCCTTGACTTGTTTACGCTGATAGAAATTGAGGTCCGTGTTCACTCAGCTAAGCCGAGTTATTTCAGATTTTTACTGGTGAAATGGGAACAAAAATACCTGGCGTGCGCTTTAAGCATTGTACTAGGGTAAACTCTTTAGTCTCGTTTATCTGAGAAGTGCCATAGAGGACAAGGCATGAATGTCAGACTGCTTCATGAGTAATGGTTGTGCAAGACAGACCATAGTACGTGAGAGTCTACCTAAATTTAGTTACCGCAGCTAATTTAGGTCACAATGAAAATGACGTTGTGGTACTTTCACATGGTTCCCTTTTTTTTTTTTTTCTTTAGTGGTTTTTGCTAGGTGAACAACTTTGTTTTGGCCCACAGATGAAAAATGTTGTCTCTTGGCAAATTGGGTATGAATTTTGGCAATATCTATCACTTGAGAGGACAAATCATTATTTCATTACTAGATGTGGTGAGAAAAAATCAATTCAAAATATGGACTCTTAAGTTTTCCAACAAGTCTACCACCTTTGGCTGCAGCCCTGGTAACTGGAACCCCAGCCCAAGCTGCTGAAGGGGATGGTGTCCACCCTGATGTGCAGCTCTCCTTTGTGCATAGCCAGAGGAACCTGCAGGCTTGGATGTCCTATTCCAGAGTTACCACTATGCACAAAACATTACTTTTGGGGCCTGCTGCTGACAGGGGGAACCTTCTGCAAGGCTGTGGTGCTGCACTGTATGCAACATGTGGAAATACGTGGTTTATTACCAAGCTTTGGGTGGCCATCCCATTACTTGACTACAGTTGACCTTGTATCTGTATGCGCAAATGCTTGATCCAAAAGATTTGTTACCTGTCCTCAAACTGATGAGATTAAATAGGTCTAAATAGCTTTGAATGTTCAAAAGCCTGTAACTGAATCTGCGGGAATAGTAATTAGACCATTAAGACAACCAGTTTTCAGCAGATGGCAGCATTGCACTCTGTAACTTCATTTTTTCCGGCAGGGGTTTTGCAACTCTTTACTACTTGGGCTGGTAGGAGGCTGCCAGCTAAGAAGTAATCCAAAACCACTTCTAAAATGTTTTGAAATACAGGTCTTAGTAGATTATGATAATTGGGTATTGTTTCAGACTCAGGGTTTTCAGATGGAAAATACCACTGTGCTGCATAAGAAAATATTATACTAAAAAGCAATGCGAGTACACCTGAATCTTTTATGTTAACTCTTTAAGTAATTGCTTTGAAACAGAGGAAGGCTGTTTGATAAAAGTGTTCTTATTTGTAAAAATATTAGCAAATCACTTAAAGATGCAAGAGTTCAAACTGGAACCATGTGTGGAGAGCTGTAAGTGACTTCCTGCATATTATGTCTTTAAGACTACAACACTCTCCTCTTCCTTCTTTAGGAAAAAACATACTGACTTTCCTAGTCCTTTTTATACTATACCTTTTAAACACCATGACGCCTGATTATCAGAGTCCATAACTTGGCAGATGTACTTTGGCCATACCCTCATTAAAAGTTGTCAGCTGTTTGACAGTGTTCAAAGGTTGAGATGCAATAGTTGATTTTGGTCTGTGAGAATTCAGTTAAGAATATTGCATTGTATACAAAGCATGTGCTTGATTGTACATTCAGTGGGGTAAGTTTATAGCAATTATGGCAAAATTAGAGAGGTCTCCCCCCCGCCCCACCTTCCCCATTGATTCCTGGGAGTTCCAGTAAGACAGTGGAGGAGATGAAAGCTGTTCCTGCTACTAAAGGAAAGGGCTGACTTCAGAGACATCTTCAAAAACCTTCTGGTTCCAGATGGACATCTGTGTGAGATGTACAACTAGATACATAGTCCTAAACTGTATAAGTGATTTAATTTTTCCTGTATTCTCTTAGGGAGAATATAAGGCTATTCTTAGGTTTGGCACAAGATGCACTTTGAGAGTACTGCGTTACAACCAGCTAGCGCTGATGTAAATGGCAATGCAAAACATGAGGCAATAATAAATGGAAACTAGGTCAACCATTGCAACCATTCAGAAAGAGGTTAAAAACCATACTTCTCTTGCAGATTATGCCCTTGCAGCTGTTGGGTAGAAGCAAGTATATTGCTATCAATTAAATTAGTGGTCTATTTAGGAAGCTTTATGCACCTACTTCAGAGTTTGGCTTCAGAGTGAATGAAGAAACCTTCATCCTTTCCATCTCCTTTTTTTTTTTTTTTTTCTTTTCCTGAAGGACAAAATAATAGTGGAAGTAGAACCAAAGTTCAGGCTGAATCATTTGCGATACACTCTGGTACAATTTTGTCACGCAAGTGAACCACAATGAATATTTCGAATTATTCTGGGGTTTGCAGTCAAAGTATAATACTGCAGGTGTCAGACTGTTTTGCTGAGATGAATGAACAGTTCTTCAGCTATATGCATGTCAGGATGTGACCATCTCAGTACTCTTGAACAAATTAAGCATATGCAAATTTCACTTGAATGGGAG
Source organism: Egretta garzetta (assembly GCF_000687185.1). Taxonomy (NCBI): domain Eukaryota; kingdom Metazoa; phylum Chordata; class Aves; order Pelecaniformes; family Ardeidae; genus Egretta; species Egretta garzetta. The sequence continues at coordinate 2,337,323 of NW_009260133.1, forward strand.
AATTTCAAGAATATCAGCAGCATGGGAATTCGTATTTTGAATTAAGAGGGCTCCTCATGCTAGTCACATCCTCAGAACATGGTCTGGTGGTCAGAGCAGTCTAATGCACATTTCCCCCCCCCCAATCACATAAAGGCATTATGAACAGAAGTTGTGTGTTACACAGTAGAAATCTGTGGCAAGGGACTCTTTGGCCTACCTGGACTTCTGTTGCAACTTGAGCAGAGTAATAAGAATTGGAATTAATTTCCTGTCTTCAGCAACCATTAAATGGATCTTGCATAAGCCTGTTTAAAACAAAAAGCAAAAGCAAAACAAAAAAAAAAAAGCTTGGTTAAGGTTGCAGGGGGAAGTACTTTAAAAAGATGAGGTACATTGCGAGACTGGGACTCACTGCCCTCTGTGCATATACTGTGAAAGAATATTAATAATTATCTTTTATCTTTGTCACATTTTAAACCTTTGGCATGAAGATTTTGGATGTTTTTGAGTAGAGTCATCCTTTGCTTTCTGCTCTCTACAGTTAAAGACATAGTATTGTTGTATTCTCATGCAAGGGAGCAATGTGTGCTTTGTAAAAAGCAGTCGGTATAGGTTCTTGGTTCTCTTGTGTAGTAATATCCCCCTCCCCCAAAGCAGGGGGAGAGGGAAGCTCTTAACTATTATCTGCCCTTCCAAAGATCTTTCAGAAAGCCAAATAAATGTCAGGAGGTTTTGTTTTTTTCTTTTTTTAGTCTTGGAATTAAATCAGACAATCCATCTCCCATGTCTCTCTGGGTATTAAGTTTGTGAGATAAGTCACTCTAAAACAGCATTCACAGATAATTTCAGACTGTTGCACGAAATATTTTTTTTTAAATAAGACACAGACACTCTTAAAAAAAAAAAAATAAAAACCAAACCAACTAACCAACAAAACCCTAACCAACCACAGAAGACAGGTCTCACTTTGAGAGACTTGTCCTTCCAGTGATGTGGACTCTCTTCCTCTGCTGTGTTGGAATGGGCAGTTCTGGGGAGGGCAGCTACTTTGGGTGGCATCTGCTGCTGGAATTTTGTCTGGAAGAATGTCTTCTACTGTATATTGCTCTGGTTTTGCAACAGCATTTTTTATCGAGAAAAGTTGCACCTCTGTAACAATAGGCTTAATGGTGCATCCGTTCTTTGTGTCATTCAGTAACACCATAGAGTGTATCCTGAATTTGAGCTAAAATCTTAAAGATTATTTTAATCTTCCTCATCTGTATTATGCACTTATCTGTGTTTTTTCAGGATTGAATGACACACTTGCTTCTGGTCTGCTTGAATGACCATGTTTTAATATTTTAATGAAATACTGGATTTTGTGACTCTGGTCTTCCAGGGGATGTTATAAACTGCTTAAATAATCTGGTTTATCTTCAAGATACTGAGCAACACGTAGTGTGGAAATGAGTGGAATGCCTGGGTATCTATCGGTTCCCCATGTCCCCGTTGCAGTCGATGTGGTTGATGTAGCAATTAAAGGACTGATCCAGATGACTTTAGATGATAGTCATCATACCGTGGGGGGAGTTTTGGGTGTGTAACTGAATGTGCAACATCGGTAGCTCAGCATTTAGGGGTTACATACTCTCAGTATGACAGGAGATGCCATCAGTTTCCTCTTTGATACTCCTAATGAATTAATTTGTAGGGTTTTTTCATTGCAAATAAGCCTGCAATTTTGAAGGCAATGAGTTTGATCTTTGTTTGCTAAATGCCTTCTTTCTTAGTCGGTTATATGTCATTATTGCCTACAGTGCCTGAATACAAAGTAAGTGTTCTTCATTTACATGTTCAAGAAAACAGAATAAAAGATGTTTTTTCATGTGTTGCAGCTCTGTAATAGTTATTTGCATATTGTATACATTTTAGAAGGAATGTATTCAAATAGCTATGTAAACCGTTCAGAAAGACTCCCTTGGGCTCTGTTGTTTGCTTTTATAGGGAGGATAATTTAAGAATTGTTTCTTTTTAAAGGATTAACAGCTTTAAGAAAGTGCTTTCTAAGAGTTGCTTTTGTTTTCAAAGTGGGAGAAAGTCGGCTTGCAGATGGGCTTTCAAAGCATCTCAGTCCCGGTGTGCTTTGGAACTTGCCTAAAGAAATGATTTCCTGACCTCTATAGCCAACATTTCTTCTTCAGAATAAGATTTTTTAAAAGCCTGCTAGGAAGACTATCTCCAACGTTTGGAAAAAGGAGGGATCCTTATAGCTGCTAAAACCGTGGACTGGGCTGGTCATTTTACGTATGATTAATATGCTGAAATTGGACAAGTATATTTGCAAAACTCAAAATCTGTTTTATCTTTCCAGAGGGAGTAAATCATAGCGTTGTGGGATTTTTTTTTGTCGCTTCAAGCTGTGTTGTGTTTTTGGCAAAAACTGTTTAAGGACATGAGGAGGAAAGACAAGATCTGTAGGCAGAGGTTACGTTTCAGTAGTTGGACTGGTGCAGCTGGTAAAAGCGGCCAAGCTTTCGGGTACGGGAGGCCTGGTGCCCACGTGTGTGCGGGAAGTCTTAGGTTTCAAACCTGCACGCAAGGGGGAATGTGACTGATCAGATCATCTCTGTAAGAGGGGCCATCTCCTACCTCCAGAGCAGAGATGACACTTGAGAGAGAGGGGTGGCAATAAGGAGGTAGCTGTTTCAGTGTGGGGTAGGGTTCTGACACATGAAAAAGTGTACGATTTCTGTTTGGGAGTGGGGGAGACGCATCACACCTTTATCGAGTGGGATGTGCAGTATCCAGTACAGCTGCGACTTTTGCTTTCCAGGATTACTGTTGGGTGTAATAGCATGAAGTCATGATGTAGTATAATACATGAATCTGTGTTACTTACATATTCTAGCATGAGGACATCTAAAGGATTTTTGAAACATCTATATTCCACTCAAGTTCGGTGGAATCAGGGAAATTAATTCTTCTTCTGTGTGAAGAAAACTATAATAATCATCGCTGATGGAAAGGCCTGGTTGGGACAGTGGCGCTATGTACAGAAATGGTCTCCATTTCACTCTCCAGTGAGAGATGAAGTATAGGAGTGTTTCATTTTTCAAATGGGAAAAGGGATAACCACATGGAGAGGATCAACTTTTGAGTGTTAGCTTTTGCCTAAAGCAGTAGGTCAGGCCTGTTTCTGTGGTCCTCTCATCTGATCTGCTGACATTTTCTATGCGTTGGCTCTGTTAGCTCACTGCTGTAACATCCCACAAATATTTAACGAATTCATCTTACAGCATCCCTTCAAAATAAAGATGATGTTCCCTTTTTGCTGATAGGCAGAAAAGAAGAAAAGGGATCTTTGTCTCTTTGGAGTCAGATATCTAGCATATTAAACTTTTCAGGGCAAGAACAGAGCAAGCATTATAAAATATGGTATTTGCTTCAATGCAGGATTTTTTTGTTATTACAATTTTAAAATCTTTCAGTTTTGTTATGCTGCATCCTGCAGTTGTACATAAAAGTTGCAGTGAGAATAACAAAAGTAGTATTTATCACTATAGAAACAGATTTTTAAAGTTGTATTTGGATGACTGCTTGTATCTTCTGAAACATCCCAGTTACCATCAGGAAAGCATCTTTATGGCAATGACTTAGCTTCTAAGGGAGAAAATGGGAGCACTCTGCTATCTCAGTTGTGTGGCCTGAAAGCAGGGAGCGTGCATTTAAAGTTAATTGCTCTGGAATTTTTTTAGCCCTGTATTTTAATGTGGTGTTTTTAGTATCTAGGCTGTTTGTTTTAAAGTCTTAGTAAAGCCACGTGCCTCATATCTACATTCAGGCAATCTGAAACTCTTATCATCAGGACTCTGTAGAAATATGAGGCTATGCCTACACTGTTATCCTTGCAGGATATGGGAACTTAGAAGCTTATCTTAACAGTGAAATTGTATATTGGGATGGTGAATTTGTAATATTAGCTACTACTCTGTGGCTGATTTTTTTGTTTTGTTTTTCCCCCTCTACATCCTGGAGTTGCATCAGAATAAATCACTGAATAGAGAACCTTGTTATAATTGTACTACTTTCAACCCTCATTTCAATTCATACCTGTATTCCTTTTTCATGTACATGAATTTTTAAGCCATTGCTACCTGAGAGCTGCTTGGGATGGCACCCATTTCACCCTCCCCTTTAATTGAAGACAACAACAAGACCTCTCCATAAGCGTTAAGGAATATGTTCCCTGACACACAAAAGAGCATTATGCCACTCCCATGGCAGTTTTGATGTTTAGTTCTGGCAACTAATTCACAAATGGACAAGGGGAAGTGCTATTATGGGAAGATATGCAGATCTGAAGCACCAACAAATCTTGTGGCTGCACGCATCTACAGAGCCAAGGGTTTCTCAGAAATAGGACTAGGGGCTCTTTTCTGCTTAGTGGAGCAGGCAGATCCAGCTGGCCTTCAGAGAAGGTGTGGAGTTTTTCTGTTCCGAATTCCTTTCTTCTCTCCCTGCAGTTAGAAATCAAAGTGGATGCAACAGTGATTGCTGTGTAATTCCTGCATTTGTCACAGGCCTCTGCTGCAGATAGGGAAACAAATATGGGGGCTAACTTTTTTTTTTTAAACTTTATCATATGGCTTTTAATAGGAAGTAGAATTAAAACTTCCAAAGATCCAGTCATTCTCTTGTTTTCGGGTCACACTTTTCCCTTCTTCTGCTAGAGAATTTTAAACAACACGCAGCCCTTTTTATACTCTCAGTGTGTGCTACTGGATTTGTTGATGCATGGTGGTCTTAAGCTATGTCTTTTCTGTGTTGTTTGCTTTGTGGTCCTTTTTGTCAGGCAGTTCATGTATACTGATACGTAGTTTGAAAATTCAGAAAAGGAAACTGAGCTGATGGTTCAAATTATGTCATACTGCTTAATTTTAGTGGTGGTGCAATATATATATATCTATATATGAATCCATATAGATTTTTTTTGTGTATGTGTGTGCACCAGTCATCTTACCTCAGCAAATAGAAGAATCCAGCTGAAACGTGGAGCCCACCATTATACAAGTTTATTATTCTGGGTAATCCATAATACAACTTTGATAAATCTGGTGCTCACTCATCTATTCTGTGAACAATTGTACTCATTGCAAGACTTATTACTCCAAAACATACAGTTTTATGTTGGGATAGCTTGATGCTATCTTGTATGCACTAGAAGAAAATCTTTGAAAGGTCAGTTATCCTCTGGCAGAGGAGTTGGTAAGATATTAAAATAGGCTAACTTAAGCCAGAGCTGGCAGTGATTTAGGCTTGTGGTAGGTAATATTTATGAGAGTTCACAAATGTCTAAGCAGCCCTGCCAATTTATTACTTATCCTTTCAGTCCTTACAAAATTAAAGCTGTTTCTTCAATGTTCTGGCATTTATGGCCCATACAGAAATGTTCATTTCTGTTTATTTTTACAGAAAGCAATTTCTCCAGCTTCTATGAAAGAGAATGATCATGATGGGATTAGAGTTTCTTTTCCGAATTTTCTTTCCAAAATCCTCCAGTTACAATTACAGAATGTTCTGGTTTTTAGTATTTTGCTTTTTTTCCCTTTACCCCTTCCCTCATATGACTCCAAGCAAAACTTATTTTCACATTTCTGTTTTATGGTAATACCAATACTGTACAGTCTTTCTGGCTAGTATCTTTTCAGTAATGAGCCTAGTGATGTCTAAAACCCAAATTCATGGAAAATTCAGCTGGAAAGCCTGAGAAAGGTCATGTTTCTGGTTTCTGCATCCACTGAAGGTATTCTGTGGAAAGCTCAGCAGAGCATCTAACCAACTGCTTTACTGAGATAAAATAGAGGTAATAGGATGTTGGCATTGCTAATAATACTATTTTCTTTATTTCCCTAACCTATTAATTTGGATTTATTTTATAATATCTGCAAGCTAGTTAATGGTCCTGTGTCGAAGGCCTAAGGGTTGGCAAGGAACTGCCACATGGCTGTTCACGTTGACTTTGGGCCTCAGTCCCTGGTCTTCCTACAGAACTGGTTTCCTTAGTATAGCCTCTCTCAACAGCAGAGTAAGCATAATACAGCAATGCTATGCTGGTGGGTCAGGGAGCTACCAGGCAGGTCTCCTTGAGAGAGAGAGACCGAGCAGCACAGGTGAACGTATGTGGCTAACATTCCTGGCATCCGCTGGCCACAAAGGCTGCTCCTTCAGCCTGTCTTCTCCCTAGGCACCCATGTGGGTGCCACAGTCAGAGAGCAGTGGCACTGGTCTCTGTCACCTCCACAGGCGTAAGATGGTAGTTCTTGTAGTTGCAAGTGAATGCACGTCTCGAATACAAGCTCTCTGAAATCACAAAATTCGTAAAAGTTGAGGGTGCTCTGAGCCAGCGTCAACATTTGAAGTTTTTTAGTACCAATTGGAATCTCTGGCACTTGTGTAGTAGTTGTCAATACCCACCTGCTTGAAGATTTCTGGATAGAGGTAGGCAGGTGGCTTAAGAAACAAAACATAAATGAAGAAAAAATGTGAAACCATCTTTAGGAGAATGGTCTGATACTGTGTTTTGATGCAATGAAGTAGGGAGCAACTTCTCTGGTTTTTATTAAATGCGCGTGTGTGTGTATAAAAATAAAGCCTGTAATGATACGGGCAAGAAAGAGCTTTCTGACTTGAAGTGTTTCTAGTCATGTCAGCTGTGCATTGGGTTAAGTCTCCAGTATTCCTGTACTGTATCTTTTTAGGGCTGGGAAGAAATGAAAGTGATGGCCTTTACAGACAACTTGGTCTAACCAAAGCAGATCAAGCTGGCTTAGATTTATATTTTACTTCCTTATCTTCTTTCAGAGCATCATGTTCTGAAACACATTCTGTATTTGTGGAAAACTGGTGCTTTTCTCTCTCTGGCACAACCCCACTGACTGTAATGCAGTTATCCCAGAGAAATTACGGACAATGCAGACTTTAACTCAGTCAGACTTGCTGCTAATCTTGATGGAAAACAGAGGGACAGACAATAAGCCCTTTCTTAGCCTGTAATATTAATTTTTTTATGCATTTCAACATTAAAAAAAAGCTCTTCATTGGAGTGATTGGCTTTGGTATGAGAGTCAGACAAAGTTGCAGTTACATCTCTTTTAAAAGTGAAGTGTTGAAAATACAGCTTTACCCTAATTCATGCCACAAGCACTATGCTAGTTTCTTTGGTAATATTTCTATATGTTGGATGCAGACTGCAAAAGAGGAAGCAACACAAGGACCAAATATTTTATTAATCTAGACATAGGATTGAGGCAAGGAGGAGACTGGCTTAAGGTAGCTGGGGCAATTAAAAGAAAGAAAGTGACATCTAGTCAAAACTTGATGCTTAGATAAATTCCAGTGTCTGTTTTTAATGGAGCCTAGGGGAAACGGAATTATACAGGTATTTCTCAATATCTTAGGCAAAGGGAGAAACACCAGAATGTGTTACTGGATTGTTTGTTTTCTGTGTGTACCTACTTCAGTGTCTCCCTAAATTTATTTCTGTTATGCAGGAGAGTCATGAGTGGCACTTGTGCTGCATAGGAAACAACTTTTCCATTTCATGAAACTTGGAATCTGTACATATTTAAATGTCTTGGTCTACTTCACTTATTCCCAAGCCCTTCTGTTTGTTATTAATTTTTATTCTTATTTACTACAATGTTTAGACCTAGAAGTTGGGTAAGTAAGGATTCATTTGAAAATGACAAACCAATTGTCATAACTTTTTTCCCCAATTTGATAAGTCGGACTTTTCACATGCAGACTCTCTTGATGAAAACTATTGTATCCTGGCTTGTGATAAATCAGCAATTTGGGGAAGCAGAGAAAGAATCTTGTATTCACCTTAAAGTATTAAATCTAGTTTGGATAGCAAAGTAAAGTATTTAACAGATCTATGAATTACAGGTTTAATTTGGTTCCTTTTTTTTCCTTTCTTCCTCCCTGGCTGTAAAGTCATAATGACAAACAGTGTTCTTTCCCTTCTCGGCATATGCCACATGCTGCTGGAAAATATGCAACGAAATGTAACATTAACATTTCCCTTACACTTCTAAAATTAAACAAAACCTTTAGGGGAAGGAAGCTTCATGTTAATTTATGTATTCCTCAGCTTTCAGGCTAGGGAGTGAGGGTGGACACCACCCATAGCAACTGCTTAAGCCAAAGTTATTTCTAGTTTAATATGCTGCAAAGTCAAACCTGACGAGCAGGAGGCTTGAATGGTGATTTTTAAAGCGTGGTAAATATGCATTTGTGTCCACGTATTGACTATGTTCTCCAGTGTTCTGTACTTCTAATATAATGAGCCTCTTGAATTCATGCTTTAAACACTGGTAATCTATGGATTATGAAACATAAATCTCATTTGTATTTCTTACTGGGAATAACTTGCCAGTGGCTCTCTGGATAGTCCTCAGATAGCTAGGCAACTCAAAGCCTGTAATTTTCCTATTTGATCGAGGTGACTGGTTTGTATTTTCTCAGCTTTGGAGGGTGCACCTTCAGGTTTGCTGGCTGTAGAGCAAGACTTATAGTGGGTCATCTTGAAAGGGAGGTAGCCAGGTGAAAGTCTCTGAGCAGATCAATCAGTAGTGGGTTTTTTTTGTGTTGTGGTTTGTTGGTTTGTTTTTTTTTTTTTCTTATGTGGCACATGTGTATCCATTTCATAAGTCCTCATGTCTGCTGGAGTAGATCTGTCCAGAAAGTGATCTGCAGTTCATCTTGTACTTAGACCTTATTACATGTCTGGACTGAAGACACCACAGAGCTGAAGGTCCATTTTAGAGAGACTAAATAGTTGGAAAAAGTAGTGATTCTACATAATAATTTATGATTTCGCTAATATGGTAAACCCTGGGCTATCTTGTTTCACTTGAGAAATATGCTGCTGTCTTACTGCTTTGTACCAACCTCCACTGGCATGAATTCATTTCATATGAAATTTTTGGTTTAGTGTATCTTTTACATTTACTGAAGACATACCCCTGTGTGAGCAAAGGTACCTGGCTGTGTCAGAAAGCTGTCAGTGGAAGCTCCTTCATGAACTCTTCAGTTGTGGCTCGTTCCTTGTGGTCTCAAACACTGGCTTAATGGAGGTTGCAAGGTTTTCTGAAGAAGTCATGCTTCTCACTAGAACAGAACAAAAGTATCTTCCCCCCCAACCCCCTTAGTAGCATGTAGCAGCAAGAAACTAGGCTGTTGTGAGGGTGGGGTGGTATTCCCTGGAAATGCAAGGCAGTCACCCTGGCAGAGTAAGGGAAGTTACAGAATTTGAGCAGCCCAGTTATTTGAAATACATCCAGATTTCACTCCTGTGAAGTCTCTCGTTAACCTAAACGTTCCGTATAAGGAAGTAACTCCAAGCTGTGTACATTTTGTTGAGAGCTTAGCACAAAATTCCTCTTTGTGGATTTTACCACTGTGTACAGTAACATGACGTCTGTGCTCCCACTCTCTGACTTCTAATCCCCTTTCCCATGATTTTTCTGTATGGTGGGGTTTTTTTGTTTGTTTGTTTGGTTTTTTTGTTGAGGTAATCTGTAAATGTACACTGCATGAAGGTAAGGTCTAATATATTTTATCTTGCTCCTCCTAGCCAAATGTATTTATAAGGAAGGTGTTGAACTTCAAGTTTGTTCAAGTCTTCAGGGACGTACAAGGTACTTTGTGTCGCAGCTACTAGTCACGTTTCATCTTTTCCTCCAGAATAAATTTGGTTTAGACTGCACATGTGTCTAGCATACTTTCCTTTAGGCATTGATTTCTTTGAAGATATAATCACAAGGCTTTGGATAGCGAGCTTGCTCTTTGTGTAGAGATCACACCTTGTTGATTAGATGTTAAAATCTTCCCTGTTTTTCATAGTGCATGAAGGGAAGCTTTTGCTTGCGTGGTGTGTAACCTAATGGTATATTTTGTGTACTTCCTTAATTTCAGTTTCTCTGGGAAGGCTCTTTCATGAATTCATGAACAAGCTATGAAATAGCCAAGAATCATAAATTACCTCAAAGGAATCGCAGAGCACTATGGTACATCAAACAAATTTTCAGTCAACTCTCTCTTTGTATAAGCAATAGCGGGTGTTTCCTCCCCAGCATACTTTTAATCTAAATTTAGGGATATATTCTCTCATTGGTATATGTGGAAATATTTCATATAATTTCTGTTAGCATTAATGGATGGCAGGTGGGGTCTGATGATGCCATGGCACAGCTACGAAAGAATAGATCCCTTTAGTTTCTTTCCTTGGATGTTGGATTTTAGCAATAGTCATAGCACACTGTGTCAACCCATTTCAGTGCTGATGCCAAAGGTTTTTGACCACAGAGGTAGCCTTGAAGACTATTTTCCTGAAGTTCAAAGCTCCTGAAATGTTAAAAATAACTTTCCAAGCAAATTATACAGTAATGGCAGAGTTCCACTGTCTCTCTTGTGTCATTCACTAGTTACCCAAATGAAAGAGGAAGAAGGGTGGTATGGAGACAACCACAGTCCCGCAGCAGCACACACTGTCTCTACCCATAGCTTTCCCATTCAGAGTGCTATTGGCACTCCTGAATTTGCGACGTGCTAACAGTATGTGCGTCTGGTCTGGCATGCTTCATGAAGGGATGTGGCAGACTACCTCAGGGGAAGATGCTTTCTGCTGGAATTGCTTGTGCCTTAAGGGCTGTGGGAGAAGGAGCTTGTGAAAGCAAGCCTCTTGCAAATTGGTCATGTAATGGCAGAATACTCGTGTGCTTCGTGATTCAGGTGTTTCAGGCAGACATGGTGAACATCGGCCTTGCTTGCTGAAATATGTTAGTGACGTGTGACAGCCCAGGTACAGAGGTACTTGCATTTGGGAAAATTTGGGTTTGTGATGAAATATATGTTTAATATATTCAGGCAATTACCTAACATAAATGGGATGCTTTAAGCAGCTCCATGTCTCAGAAAGAGTGGTGAGTGTCTGTGAATTTGCTCTATATCCAGCAGTGCTGCTAAGGCTGTAATAGCTCACCAAGTACCATCACCCTGGAATAAAAACACCGGAACTGAGCATACCCATGGAGAGAGACTTCCCTTTATTCTGCCTGGGAAAGTCAGGCCCCTGTCCTCCCTGTGCTGCATAAATGTGAACCTTTGGAGACAAGAATTAGGGAGTGCATTCTAAAGAAGATCAGGGAGACAGTCGGTGACTGAATTAACGTGTGCCTCAGGGCTGCAGGAGATAGCGTGTGGAAAATTTACCCATCAACTTTGTAAGAGCAAGCATAACTAAAAGGAGAGTGTTTGGTATGTTACCCAAGCTTGATACAAAATTTTGGAAGAGGTTTCTAGTGAATAAGAGTGGATGGAGCACATAGTAATTACTTTTTAACATACAATTCTGCAACTGACAACGTGTATTCAATTAAAAGGGGAAGAAGATGGTTAGAAGAACGAAGTGAAGCATAAAGGCTGTGAAACAACTTCTGCAAAACGTTTAGATAGGTTAAAAAATGCAGCACAGAATTATGCTGAAATGTCTTCAGAATGTAGCCAATGTATTTTTCAGTCCTTTGGCATGCATACAAGATTTGTAACTGTAAATCTGCATAAATTGTGTCATTCTTTAAGTGTTTACAGGCTGTCTGTGGGTATAATTATTCACCTTAGTGTGAAATTCATTTGGTTTTAATGCTATATCATGGTCTAGACTGGGTCTCATATATCAGCACACTGCAAATACTGTAGAGATCTTGATAAAATGAACCATCAAAGTTACTCAGATTTTATAACATGCATTTACGTCTACAAATGAAAACTGAGTTTGGGTTGTGCAAGACTTGCTGAAGGCTTGCATGTTGGCACTCACTCCATACATGAACATAAATACGTTAGCTGCAGTATTTTCAGTTCAAGATCACGGTTGCACAAATTATTTACAGACTTCTCAGTGCCTATTGAAGGGGGTGAGGGAGTGAACCAGCAGTTAGCAGTTTCAGTGTTCTTGCTCACTATGCTTCATGTCATCAAGAGTATGATTTAATATGGCTTCCACTGTAGCAACGTAGAATAAGATTAAAGACCCCCACAAAACATGCTCAAAATCATTATTTTCACTTGAAAAGATATTTTCCATGAACACGCTCATACTGGTATGCAAATTAAGGACGAGGCTTCTGTTCTGTGTCTGTGAATAATGCTGGGACTTCAGGAACTGCTTTGAATCTTAAAAGGAGTTAAAATCTAAATTAAATACAGACAACGAAGGGAAGAATGACCTTTTTTAATGTAACTTTGCTGACTTCAGGTCAACCTCTTTAAGTCTCCTATTCATGCTGAAGTCATTAGAATTTTGTTGGATGAATTTTTGTTTCGTATAAACCTATTAATAAGTCCCCTTGCTCACTCCACCTCCTGAAAACAAAACACAACTAAAAGTGAAAGGCATACAATGAGCACCTGAAGATTTCTTTTATGAGATGAATCCAGCTGTGCTTTTTTCCAGTGTACATGTGAGACTACTACTTGACCAATAAGTAATTCTACAATAGGAGGCTTTCAATGAGAGCAATTGCTGAAAACTGTGCTGTATTTATAGATGTTGGAGAACCTGGAGGTGAGAGAACCCCTGAAAAAGTGTTATGCTGCTGCGAGAAAAAATTTTGGTATGATAGAGAAATCCTAGAGTTAGTCTTTAGCATCTTCAGTTGGCAATAAGCAAAATTCACCTATAGTAAACTAATGACAGGTCAGAAAAACTGAAGGCTTCTAATACTCCTAGCATAGACTTCCTCCCCCCTTTCCAATCTTAAACTTTTTTTCAGTTCTGTAGAAGATTTCAAATGAGAGCACAAAGAATGGCGTGCTCTGAAGCAGGGTTGGATTAGAGATTTCCATCCTGTAGTCTTCGTGGGGGGCTTTGAATAGGCATTGCTTTCCCAGCTTGTTTGATACTTCTGTCCTACTCTGAGAAGTTTCATTCAGCTGAGGGATAGATTTGGGACAATTATAAAGTAACTTTCTCTTTTTTTTTTTTTTTTTTTTTTTTTTTTTAAATGCAAGGAATACTTATTTTGTTTTCTATTCTCTGTATGGTTAAGTGGGAGTTAACTTGGTTTTTAGATGCGAACAGCACCTTGATTGTAATGGCCATGCACTTAGACTTAAGCATGATGGGAATCTGTTGTTTACTTTTCTAAGAGTACTTTGTGTTCATAAGGGCATACTTATCGCACTAGAATTTTTTCATAGAGAGCACATCAAGTACACAGATGGTCAAACACTAATATTGAGGGGTGACCTGCAACACTGTCTCCCACCTAATAATACAAGGTGGATGTGAAGTATATAAGACATACCATGTTGATAAGTAGGTTTAAGATTCAACTCAGTGAAAGCTGTGCAAACACATAAATATATGCTAGAATTCTTTTTTTTTTTTTTTTACACGAAAAGCAACTTACTGCTGTGTACTTAAACCAAGTTCAATAGGATTTCTAAAGCTATTTAGCACTTTTAAAATCAGCAGCCTTTATATTTAGGCTCTTTAAACTTGTTTTAGAAGCATCTTAGAATGAAGTTGTTAATTGTTTTAGTTCATCTTTGGCAGCACTAAATTATGCCTGAGTCACCTGTCTTCTTACAGGAAAAATAGAAGTTGTCTTCTGTGAAATGTCCAGCAGGTCACCACATTTTGAACTGGTGGAGAAAAAGATAAACTTCAGGGTCTCAATTGCGACTGGATTGTGTGCAGTTGAATCCCTGGGTATGGTTAGAATGGGAACAGACCTCTAGCTTTATACCTCTTCTGCTGCAAATGTTTACAAGAGATGTATCTTTATGCTGAAAACTCATGACAATTTAAAACCAAAAAAGCTTACTTTATAACAGTCAGCCATGCAACACTTGCAAAATATTTGGGTTAACACTGAGAATTTCTAAAAAGGGGGGGAAAAAAAAGGACCCACCACCATCTCCTTTCTTGGTCAGCTTCTCCAAAGATGCAGTACTTCAATTCATGTGTTATGCTATCGTTGTGCACCAGGAACTGTTATAAACCTTTCACCGGTTGCAGGCTGCTGTATCCAAGTGACTTTTTTGGTAATAAATTGTGTGCAACTGTTTGTCTCGTGTCCATTTTTGAGAGCAGAAGTATTTTAAGGGTTCATTTAATAGCTGTGTTTCAGTTTGGATTTTGCGTTTCTGATATAACAAACCTTCAGATCTAAACACCTAGGAAAAATTAAAATGGAAACACACCAACAGACCCCTCTACCTTTATACCTTTTCTGTTGGAAATGTTTGAGGACACCCTCCCCCTGCTCCTTTTTTTCCCCTTTGCTGGAATTAGTTATGGTAGTTGTTCCTCACTTTTTCCCAACTCTTGTAACATGGGAAACATAGTACAAAATAGTATAGTAGAGAGTAGGGTATTGGTATAGTAAGTTTCTTTTTAAACAAAGCTTGGAAAAAAAAAAAAAACTATAGGGGAAAGAGGATTCTTACAAATTCATTCTGTAGAAACTACTGAACAGAGATGGTATGATACCTTGTTTTTGTTTCCCTCCCTATTCCGAACAAGTGTCCTTAGAGTTCCTTGTGTCACATTGTGAATGGTTTGAAGGAAATGCTCATTTCTGTTTCTATTCCAAAGTTCATCTAATGGTTTCTCTCTAATATGGAACCAAAAAATCAGCTTTCAGCCTTGTTTCTTAAGCAAAGTCCTAATATATCGCATTAATTGAAGCAATAGAGGAAAGGCACACATACAGAGGAAGGAATACCAAATACATGCTTGTAAA
>NW_009260133.1:2353478-2370840 GCF_000687185.1 Egretta garzetta
TTCAGCAGGGAGTTACTTTGCTGTACAAACAGCGTGAACCATGAGATGCACTACTTGTGCCATCGAGACTTGGTCTGCACATTTACTGATGACCAGCACGCACAACAAACTCTGCAGTAAGCCTAACCAGAAGGGCCGTGCAGTGGGCACTCCCTGGGGGGCACCTTGCTTGTGACCTCTGGCTGGTTATGTGCTTGATTCTGAGGCAAGTGCTTTTGCTCGCTCTCTCTTACTGTGGCCCTGAATCAGTTAATCATCCACTGAGAGAAAACAAACTAAGAAACTGAGATAAGAAGGTATTCCAAGGAGTACCCTCTGGCAGATACCAAATACCCCCCCACTTCTGATTTGCAGGGTTGTGGAAACATTTCTAGCTTTCTCCTGATGGCCAGTGACCTTGCTTGATTTAATGAACTTTTTAGCAAATCAGCCCCATCAAGAATTTTCTGACACTTTTTAAAGAGGGCAAAATTACTATGGCTGTCACTTCTTAAGGTGACAAAGGATGAATTGAAAATTGTGTTTGGAATCTGAAGTTCAATTTAAGATTATACAGGAGGAGGGTGGCTTTCAGTTTTACAGTACAACAAAACCTGTACACTAATGATGCAAATTTATCACTGTTTTATAGCTTCCTTGGAAAAAAAGCACATCATCTATTATGCATGCATTAATAGGTCTTTGTGTAGAAGCAGGATGTTTTACAGTTGGAGAGGAAGGAGTTATGCCCTGATTTTAAAACCCAGTAATCATAGCAGAGAGAGCTGACTCAGTGATAGGAAACGTATCTAAGATGACAAAATTCTTATAATAGATGGGAGAATTAAATGATTGCCAGGAAACTCCCATGCAAAAAATGAGCAAAACAGGAATAAAAAAATACTCTTGGCAAATGAAATCTGTATTCTAAACACAACTGAAACTAATTAAATAAAACCAGGCCTAAGCAAGATTGATCAAGTTGGTCTGGAAAAACTGTTACCTGTTTTATTAGGGGCAGCAATTCCCTAGTAGATCAAAATAGCAGTTAGTTTTGGGGAAATAGATTAAGCTAGTTTTCACTTTCTACAGAAAAAAATATTCAATTTTCAATTTTCTTTTTTAAGATTTGGAAATTACTAGTTGTCTGTGCTCGGTGTAGTCTCCCATCCAATTCAAGAATATAAAGAGATACCTTGAAAGCATATGTTCGCTTTTAAATATGTTTTTAAAAAAATCTTTATTTAAAAGGAAAAATGTGATAATATTCCAAACATAATTTGTAACTGGTATACTATTTAATGTAGGCCAGACTTCATATTTTTTAGAACTTTGTATTTCTAGATACATCAAGAGTAACATAACTTCTAGAGTAACTTTCCAGATCATGAGCTTCCCCAATTTTATTTGTACAACACTATTAAAAAAAAAATAAAATCAACAGTCGATTCTTGTGGAAAAAGAACCATCCCTTGAATTAATTATGGGGATGGGAGGTTGAACAGTGGAGAAACAAAAACCAATTGCTGTCTTTTGTAGGATGTACATATGCGGTTGCCAAGAAATGGGTAGAAGGAGGAACCCCTATTCTTGTATGAGCAGTGCAGAAATTCACTTGGCAAGAGAGTGTTATTCTTCAAATAAAACTATTACTTCAGACCAAGTCACGTGGCTATCTCCACTTGCTGTACAGCATCTGGATTTGGAATTCATTAATGATGCAAAATAAAGGGGCTGTGTAGTAGTGAACCTGGCATTCTTATAGCATGAATACCACTAATTTCTTAAGGTTTTGCTGATCTGTGACTTAACTGGGAGCCCCCATCGTTTTGATTCACTGAAGGCTTTCAGGAAGGAAGCGGTCAGTTCCCTAGCATGGAAATACTAATTTATTGTAAAGTCTCCCCAACCCTCTGACATCTGAAGCATGGAGTATATATACAGAATGGCCTGTGCTTTCTGGTGTGCATTAAGGACACTGTAAGTGCTTTATTACCTGGGTTGATGAAGAACAATACAATAGACCAACCTCCTGGTCATCTGTGCTGATTTTTTTTTTTTTAAAGCATGTTAAAGAACTGAAACAGTTAAACAACATTCCCCTATATTTATGTATCTGTGTCTTTACGCGTGTTTGCTTCTTGAACAGGACTAAAGGATGTGAGTGGGAACAGAGTTTGGATTGCAGTGTTTCAAGTATGCGTAAGATACATTTTTGGGGGGTGAAACCCAAACAGATTTTTTTCTGGCTGCACACAATGGGCATACAGGGAACCAAATCAATGCGTGAGATCCAAATAAGAGAAGTCCTGCAGCTTATTCTGAACATGTGTACAGATGCAAAGCTCTTGAATTACTGATATGGCATGACAATCTGAGAAGGCTACTTACACTGTTAAAGGAGCCAAATTATATGGGCACCTTTATACTTGCTGTCTTTTTTTTTTTTTTTTTTTTTTTTTGCACCCACCTTCCATTGCCCTTGCCAAGTCCTTTTCTGAACACTTTATCTCCACAATAGACGACTTTTTAGTGTTCCCCTTTCTAAATGTCCACGTGGGTCTTCAACACCTGGGCTTCCCAGAAAATCCACCTAGGGCACTGAGGAAATGGCACTGCTGCTCCTCAGCTTGTGCCGTGAGAGAGGCTGGAGCTGCTCTGCGGGCAGGGTAATGCAGCAGCCGGATCGGGAGACTGATAACCTCATTGCTACTGCGGGGCATGAGGAGAGCAGCACTTGGTGTGCATAACATTCAAGATGATGAACAATACCTCCTTAAACACCCAGAAACTGGGTCCCACTCAACAGCTGTGCCCTTGGTGTAAAGATTCTCAACAAATCCTTGGAAATCTGTACTTAGGGCTCCAGAGCTGTAGCGTGGAAGAGTTGGGAGGACAATGCAGGCTCAGCTCTGTTTCAGGATCCCTGTTCCTGGAAAAAAAAAATACTGGAAAGGGCACGCTGACACCCAAGGATGCCTATATTCAATCTGAAAGAGTAAAGTGGTGAGCTAAGCACATTACGGGTACTCCTTCCCTTATGGGTTTTCTTTTGCATGGCTGATAACTGAGCTCAGCATTGGACTGAGGTTCAGTGTGGTGTCACTGCTTGATGTGATGATGCACAAGATGGTATCATGCCTGAGTGAACAGGAGCAGACATATGGTTTGCTTCCCTGTGGGAAAGTGGTGATGTACTGCTGCTGTTTGTGCGTGACAGCTGCCAGGATAGCACAACACTCTCTAGAGTGGTCTGCCTAGGTTCCTGCAAAGCAGGCGGCAAAGACTTCGTGGATAGTTTTCCTTCAGGCAGCTTCCAACTGCAAATGCAGTCAGGACACTTAGTTCAAGGAATCAAAATAAACTGAAGTATAAATCTAAGAAGAGTGTATGGTAAAATATAGCCTGCAGAACCAGCTGCTCCAAGCTGCTGATCTGCTGCAGGGTGGTACCAGGGCAAGACTGCTGTTCCTCCCTGAACATGAACGTGCTGAATTTGTGCTTGAGCTGTGTGTGAGGGCTTCTCTGTGTCACTTGAGGTTTCTCATTGGCTTCAACAGATTTTTTTTTTATTTTTTTTTTGGTAAGTAAAGTTATTTTTTTTCATAATAAACTTTGGGTGTGTTTGGTATTTTAGTAATTAACTTCATAATCAATGACAAAAGGGATACAGGAACCTGAGGGAAGGGCCTGAACAGTAACGGATGGACAAGGATCTTTATCCTTACCTGACATTCCAGCAAAGTGCTTATACTGGAAATGATTTTACATAGAAGGAAGGCTGGGCTCAGGAGGGCCTAGCCAAGACTGTACTTTTTATAGGTTACCTTGTGATGTATAGGTAGCTCATAACACTTTAAGGTATGGTGTCTGGATAATGGAAAATTGGGCAAGAGAATATCCTTACCCAAAACAATAGATAACTTTACAGTTACTGAATGGTTGCACATAAGTGTCTGCTGCTGTAACAGAAAAATTATGCAGCACAGCTGCTGGTTTCTAGAAACTCCAAAATAAGCAGAGCTTGATCTTTAGGGCTGAATATGTCCATGGTTTGCTTTTCTTTGTGTGTGGGAGATATAAGGTTTCATTATTTGTTTTCTTTGAATGTTTCTCCAGTATTATAACTTGTTCAAGAGCTTTAGAGAATCCTACAAACTGATGGTTTGTTTCATTGATTAACTAAGAGTTGTGTGTAGGAAAGACTTTGTAATGACAATTGAGACTATACACATAATTGCATAGTTTCCACTCTATAAAAAGTGATCTGCAAAGCTGGAAGATATCATTAGACTTGTGTTTATAACTCAGGATGGCCTCATTTCACCAGATTTTCTTGCAAATTAGTTCCCAGATGTCGGAAATATTGTCCAGTTGCCAGCTATTGCGTAAACTCCTGAAGTGTGAGATATGACTTACTGCTCTTGCACTGACCTCAACTGTCAACAGGAAAATAAATGATCATGAACTAGATTGGATGAAGCAAGATTCAGAAAAGCAAACTTAATATCTAATTTTAAGTGGCCTCTGATTATGCAACTATCACAGTTGTAGCTGAGATACATAATTTTAATATTTCTCAACTATGTTAGTAAAAAGCCTTGTATTCTTGGATAACCAGAAAACCTTTATACAGGTTGGCAGCTGTGTTTAAATCTCTAGCTATTTGACTTCTAACAGCTTTTGTGTGTAATGTGGAAATGGAAACCAATACTTTAAAAGTTGATCTTGGGTGGGGGGAAGTGGCTCCTAAGCCTATGCCCCAGCTCGTTGATGTCTTTCAAGATCAGATGCTTCCAACTCATGCCCCATGTGTTCTGCTACAAAGTGTTGTAGAATACAAGATATCTCAATGTCACAAGTAGCATCTCTGCCCCATATTGTGCATTGCATGGCAGCGTGGGTCTCCAAAAGTGACTGCTTGGAAAGGTCAGCTCCTCGTTACTGGGCCTTCTTGGGGCCTTGGCTGGATTCAGGAAGATCAGGCTGCTCTGTCTGTATGGTACTAGTTCTGTGTTGGTCCCAGAGATGGGGATGTTGAAATGTAGATCTTGTCACGTAGCAAACCCCTTCCTCCTTCCCAGAGGAGCCCAGAAATCTCTTGGACAAGACCATAGCCGGGGAAGACCTTCATGTCCCAAGGAGGCAAGGAACTGGTGTATAATGTTGAGAGGGGTCAGCTGTGCTGTAGCAGCTGAAATAGATTTTTGCTTTAAGTGTCAAAATTGCGCTGCATCCTTTGCTTCATCCTGTTTTTTCCTATCATTGCATTTTGTAATCTAAAGCTTGGTGTTTTGAGAAATGTAAACCGGGGCCATAGTCTTGATGATGCATTGAAGACACATTTTTATTTTTCTAGTGATTTGGTTGACTCTGTAGCAAAGGCACTTCCCTGCCCCCACCCCCCAGCACCCCCCCACACCCTCCCCTAGCTAGTTCCTAGGACAACTGGATTATTTTTTATAGGATTTTATTTACTTTCTATTTAATGAATTTTGGGAAAATCTATTCTCCTGTTTGCAAGTTCTCTGCCTGAGCTGAGCCTTAAAAACTTTATAAATACGTGAGATTCTTATAAAATCTTGTGTTTCTAGAAACATAAATGCATAATATCATGAACTTGCAAGTAGTATCCTTTATACTTGCTGTGTAATAACTCCCTTGCTTATTCCATGTGTTTGTAAATCTCATGGTTATTCATAGCTAGCTATAGCTGTCCTATAGTTAGGTACCTACTTCTAGTACTTATAGGTACCTATAGTTGTCCATACACATATGGATGAAGCTATGGCTGATTAAACAGCTGGTCAGATAAGCAACATGTTTATAAAGGCATTAAAAAAAAATAATCATTTTGCACTAACTGGACTAGAAACCTAATCAAATGGCTCAGTCTTGTTCCCTTAGTTTTAACTTTGTTTTCAAATATCAAGCTCATTCTACTAAGTAAGAGTGCCTTGCTGTGTTACTCAGCAAAAACGTAAGGGGGTCGACCATAGCTTGCAACAACATTGCCTTATTCCAAATTTGCAGACTAAAATGGTTAATATCAGGCAGATGGCAGACAGTTTGCTGTAAATCATGCAGGGTTGTCAGCTCACCCATCATTGAATCTCAGCTCTAAAAAGTGACACTGGGTTAATGATTTAATTTTGTATAGGGAGAATTGCATTCACAAAGTAGTTTTTCACTCAAATAGGTTTGTAAAACGACTCCACTGTATGCTTTCTTAGGCTATTGTTATTTCTCCATTTAACTTAATTTGTTGTCTATGTGCAGACTCATTAGATGGCTTCATAATCAAATTGCAAGGTTGGCTGTAATTATGCAGTCAAAAGTGGCTAATGGGTTCAATTGTAACTGTAAGTTCTAGCTGAAAGAGCTGGGAGAGAGCAATTCTGGAGAATTTTTTAAGAGTTGAGTTTTTTCAGTTCAGAACTAAAAAGATATGTGCTAATCAGAACTTATGTTGCCGTGTTCCTCTTTAAAAACTGTAAATGTTGATATAAGCTATAACTATATATAAGCTACTCACTGTGTTCTCATTTTAACAAAAATGCCAGATCTCAGTGCACCAAATCTTGGTGGGTTTGTAACCCAGGTGCACAAAAAATAACTCTTGGGTAAAGAAACATCAGCTGGTAGTTTACACTGAATTTATGTAAGGTTTGTTTTTGTGTGGTTGAGACTTACAGCTGATTTGTTTCTTAGCATGCCTATCTGAAATGCTTCTATTTCGTGAGAATGCCACACTGGCTTCCTCTCAAACTCTTGCAGAAAATGCCAGTCATGTAGGTTCCCTCTGCCAGTCAGCTGAAGAATAGTAAATGTTTCCTGGGGGCGGTACGGAAATAATTTTGGTTTGTTTGTTTAGACAAATTAGGAGTTTTAATGAAGTCACGGTTATTTTGTTTCCACTTCATTTACTAGGATGGTGTTTAGAAAAAACACACTTACACTTGAAATATTTTGGCATACTCTAGTGCATGAAATATCTTAACATCTTACACTTGAAATATTTTGGCTTCTATATGGCATACTCTAGTGCATGAAATATCTTAACATCTATTGTTGATCTTTTAAATAGTATATAAAATGCTTTTTTTATATATATATATCTATGTGTTAATGTATACAGACAGCTACAAGAGTTTTGGAACTATCTGCTTCAAAACTTGATTAAACAAAATTTTTTTTTTTTTTAACACAGAAGTGTTCTACTGGGAAAAGTTTCACTATTTCTAAAAGATATTTTTTTCCTGACATCTAGGCAGTCACTTTCATAAACCGTGAGACAGGACCTGCAAAGTTAAGTTTCACTTTCCAATATCTACAACTTAACTAGGGGATTGCCTTGAATTTACAGGGAATTTCTTCTGTCCTCCAAATTATTTTTATATCTGGAACATCTGAGATTATTCCTTGGCAAAACCTTACTTGCACTGATTTCTGTCTACAATTGAAGTGTTTTCTTAAGCGTTAAGGTATTTTTTGCATGCAGTGATACTTTTACAAGAGTGGATGTGGTGATGAAAGACGGGAAGGATGCTCAAGATGCAGTTCCCACCATCTACATTTAAATTCCAAAGCGGGCACAGAGCTGGCCTCTTCCCCTTCTGTCTATGTTAGCATAACAGGCCCTGAAAAAGGGGAGACTTGCATTGGTTTTTGTTAACACCTGCTACTCTCCTCCCCTGCTTCCCCTTAAATAACAGCCATTTGAAGTGTGTCTGTGCTCTTTGATCACTCTGCCTCTACCCCCCCTAGTCCAGGAGCAGTGGAAAATGCCTGCCGCCATCTCTGGAGCAGGACTCTGGTGGCAGCCTCGCAAATTTGTTGGTTTACAGCAGAAAGAGATGAATAGCAACAGGGACAGCAGGTCCTGAAGAAATTGAACTACTTTGCAGGGTTAGAGCCAATTCAAAGTTATTTTAACCAATAGAATAGTCTTAATATTTCTGTGATGTTACCTAGTGATTGCCCCCTGTACTTGGCACTGGTGAGGCCCCACCTTGAATGCTGTGTTTGGTTTTGGGCCCCTTGCTATGAGAAGGACATTGAGTTGCTGGAACATGTCCAGAGAAGGGCAATGAAGCTGGTGAGGGGACTGGAGCACAAGGCTTACGAGGAGCAGCTGAGGGAACTGGGGTTGTTTAGTCTGGAGAAGAGGAGGCTGAAGGGAGGCTTTATTGCCCTCTACAGCTACCTGAAAGGAGGCTGTAGTGAGGTGGGTGTTGGTCTCTTCTCCCAAGTAACAAGCAATAGGACGAGAGGAAATGGCCTCAGGTTGCACTGGGGGACGCTTAGATTAGATAATTAGGAAAAACTTCACCAAAAGGGTTGTCAAGCATTGGAACGGGCTGCCCAGGGAAAGTGGTCAAGTCCATATCCCTGGAGGTATTTAAAAGACCGGTAGACGAGGTGCTTAGGGACATGGTTTAGTGGTGGACTTGGGAGTGTTAGGTTAATGGTTGGACTCAATGATCTCAGAGGTCTTTTCCAACCTAAACAATTCTATGGTTCTATGTGGCTAACTGGGCTTTGTCCTAAATCAGAAATTCCCAAGACTGAGTTATTGGGAAGGATGAGGTGAGCCAGCTGGCTTAAAGAACAGGGAGACTACAGAATGTTGACTCTGCCATAGTTTTCTGCAGGAACATTTCATGAAACTGCTTAAAAGGTTTAATGAATCTTCCTAATTTCCCTTTTCCTATAAGCAGTTTGTGTGGCTATCTTAACAATGCTTGTGAGTAATAGGAAAAGTACAATTATGTCTCTTGCGGTTTGCTCCCTGAGCAGTAATGAGAGATCCCGTATAAACTGTTTTGAGGATGCTTGTCCAAAGGGGTTTGTTCTTTGGCAGTCAGATGCTTAACTGAGAACATTTTAAGCATCTGTTGAAAATTGTTGCGAAGTGACACTGGACAAAAAATGGTTGTAGTAATCTAAGCACTAGATTCTGATATAGGAAGCTAAATTGGAAGACAAGTGTGAGGAATTATAATTAAATGCAAGGTGACTCTGTCTACAGTTTAATGATCATGTGATTTGATGCAGGAAAACTTCCTACATGTAAGTTTATGCTGAAACACTTCTGTGAGTATTTTTTTTTTTTGTCAGCCTCACCAATTACAGGTTTCAAGTTCTTTTTAAAAATCTCTATGCATATGTGTCTTAGACCATATCAATGATGCTTGATTTATCAAGAAAGTGATTGTAAGTCTACAGGAGTTTAGTGTCTGTTGTGCCCTTGTGTACTCTGAATAGTGCAGTGTTCTAGCAGAATTTATGGGCTTTGGGCCTTTTTTTTATGTAAATCATTTAATATCATATTTACATTTAATCTCTTCCTTCAACTTTAATAAATAGGAATCCTAATGGAAAGAGTCCTGTTCTGAACATCATTTGGGAAGCATTGGATGTTCTCACAAAAAGTTCTTGGGAAGACATGACTGTGATCATTCTTTTAAGCTGAATTTTCCCCCTCAGTTGTATTCTAAGTCTTCACCTAAAAAAAGTGCTTGTAGAGGTGTGCCTTTTCTTAAAATTGATTTTTAATTATAATCTATTAAACAAAATCTTTTTCACTTCTGACTCTATTTGCATGGCCCAGTGGAGAGCTAGAGCTTCTTACTGTAGCCTCAAAAATCATCTCTGTGCTCTCAGTACTTTTATACTTTGATATGAGGCACTTGTATACATTGACATGCTTCTCTCAGATGTTAAGTTTTACTCCAATTTGTTTGAACTTACATATAATATCTTCTAAAGCCACCTCCACATGGGATGTAAGCACACATTATGAAATTACAGACTTGATAATTATTCTGTCTTCAAGAAGTTGATGTGGCATAAGAAAAAGGACATACTTCCTACAGTAAAATTTTCTGTTGTAAAATATAAAGAGGAAAACTTAAGTACCCTCCATCTGTCTTCAAGGTCTTCTAAGAATACGGAGAGACTTGTATTTTTGCATTAACGTTTAACACTTAATGAAATTTCAATGAGAAGAGACCATAAAATGCAATGACCAGGAGAAACTTCAACAGTACAGTCTGTCTAGTTCAGCATAAAGACTAACTTTCTATTCATGATGAAGTTTTTAAAGCTGCATTTATAGTGGAATACCACTTCCTATGTATCATTTATCCTGCTCTCTTTTTTTTTTTTTTTGGAAAGAATGTGTTTTTCTGTTCCTCTGTAAAAGATGGTGGGCAAACAAGATGAAGGGCATTGCCAAGAACATCAGACATGGGCTCAGAGGCTAATAGTTAACCCTCAGAAGTGTATATTTGAATAGTAATATGGTCATACTGTCTGTAGGCTGCTACATGATCACAGGAGTGCTGTGAAAAGAGTAAAACCGAATCTTGGGGATTCCTGTGTATTTCATCAAGAAAGACTAAAATAACCTGCTGTTGCAAGGCCCAATGTGACATTTAAAAAGTTTTTAAAGTGCGGTGTTGCATATGCAATAATACCTCATGGAATACTTGCATCGTGAACACCCATGCAAGGCACGTGTCATAGTTTGAACACCTGTGTTATGTTAACAACTGCAAGGCGCTGTGACTTGCTTGTTCTGGGAGTGAAAAATCTGATGCCTTGAAGTGCCTAAAATACCTCGGGCTGCTGATGGGATTTCCCTAAACTGCTGCATGGATAGGCAGACAGGAGGAATGCTGCAAGAGGAATAGGGAAAAATAGCCAATATTTTAACTATAAAGCAATATACTATCCTATGCAGATAGTAAGGCCTCTCCTAGCAATTTTTTTTTGTTGCACTGTCAGAATTGGCTTTCAGCATAAATGGCAAAATTTTCAATTAGAGAACTCAGTAGTTCTAACAGTTTTGCATGAACTGGCCTCTAAATCCGTATTGTTAATGCTGCTGTTAGCTCCTATAATCCAAGTGGCTGGTGAATTGCCTGTGTCCGCACTGGGTAACTACTCAGTGCCATGGGCACGGAGTTAACTGCTGGCTGGGTGGATAGAGTTGATTGTGACTTCTCAGAAAGGGATGGCTGGTTGAAGAAATCATCCCTATCCCCTATTCAATAGTACATTGCTACTAGAATATCACTATTATTACACTTAAGAGAACTATGTAGTTATTCAGCACAACTGGTCCCAAATTGGTTAAGCTAAGGATGCCCTGCTAAGGTCATAGTTTAAAAACTTGAGTCATGCCACTAGTTAATATGATTGTAGGCCTCAAACTAAATTTACTTCTGCTGTAACTTTACCAGATATAGCAGAACTACAATGCAAGTTGCTTTATTCCTTTACTAAACTTTCTTGAAGGGTTTCTTTGTTTATATATGCGTCTCTGTCCAGTGTTGGTTTTGCCTCTTGTAAAACCTAACTGCCTTGGAGACTTTACTCATATTTCAAAAGCTTTAGTTTGTATATTTAAAAAAATAATAAATACATAAATATCTAAACCACTAAGTCTGTTTAAGTAACACTTGCTGACTCCACACAGACTATAGTTAAATGTAAACCAAACTACTTTTATTGCTTGTTACAACCCAAATTGCACTGTAATTTTGCAATACGTAGCTGCAACAAGAAAGGAAAAAAACATTTTTTCTAAATAATAAATGAGCTCAAAAGGTAACAGACGTAAAGATCTTTGAAGTCAACATTCTGCAACTGGTCTTCCTCCCCTTTCTGTGATTTAGCCTGGATAACACTAGCGTTGACTTTACATTGCTTTTATACCTTGGTTTTTATCTATGTGTTGAAAAGTGACAGCAGTTGTGTGTTTTCAACTCCCTTCTTCTTTAGCAGGAACTCAGTGATTTCTATCTTCTACTCTTAATCTTCGCTAATTTTGACCTGATTGTGCCTGCCACAATTGAAACGGGTGCAGAAGACTCAAATAACAGAGGGAGCTCGCTGCGGTTCTGTCTAATGGGAAGAAAATTCTCGTCTTTGTAAGGGTCAAGTTCAGACTGAGCAGTGTTAACTGGTGTCTTAAGTATCCACAGATGTTTACTTTTATAGCATATTTTACAGTTGTTTAATTTTATAGTTTGCACTGAGTTATTGTTTAATTTTGAAAACACAGCACTCTGCTTTTTAAATATTTGCATAGTGGGTCACAGCAGTCACTCCAGCAGGTTTGCTCCTGCAAGGTCAAGAGAGCAATTCTCTGAGCAGTGCCATTCTATGTACACCTGGTTCTTCAGCCGCTTGCTTGGTAGCATTGGTTTTGTTTACCTGAGAGCTGGAGGGGAGGAGATATGGCATCTAAGGCAAGAGGCTACAATTCCATTTTCAAGAAGCCCTGGGAATAGCAGCCTAGTCGTAAACCCAGTATGTGGACATATCAGTTAAATCTCTGTGCTTATCTGGTCTAGAGGTTTATATGTTTTTGCTGAGTAGTCCCTTGTTTTCTGGCTTAATGGGGGTGTCTATAGAAGGGCAGACAGCAAATGAGACCTTGATACTCTGGCTTGTAAAGAGGAACTTCTCTTAAATTTGCAGCAAGGTGAGTGTAGCTAATTGTGAGGTAAAACAATTAGCAGTGTAAGTTTATCCAGATTTAATGTATCAAAGTAAGGCCCTCAGATGCTTCTGTATTTTCTCTGTTGAACAGAAAAACCCCTACCTGGTGACTCTGCCCTGTTACTGCAGGGTACCGGGGAGCATGGACATGGACTGCAATGCATGGTTGCAGCTCGGCCAGTAGCTGCTCAGAGACATCTCAGACTCTGCCGGAGCTGCTCAAAATCTTCCACTAATATTCTGTAAGGTGATTTCTGTGATAGTGTGTTAACCCACACAACACAGGATGCTTTAAAACTCATTCAAGTAAGAAAAAAAAAAAAACAAAACAAAAAAACCCCAACCAACCAAAAAAAAAAGAACCCCAAACAGCCAGCAGTGTGTCGTATGTCTAGTCAAAAGTGCAATGTAAATACACAGTGAGTGTAAAATTGCCTCCTGTGAACTACAGAGCCAAAAACACAGTAGTAATCTTCCAGGATAATTATAATTCTTCTCACATTGATTTACTATTTACAAGATGCTTGTGGTGTAATTTGAGAAGAGAAAAACACATAGTTCAGTTGAACAAACCAACATCAATTTTCTTCCCCAAGCTGAGCATTCCACATGATTCCTTAGATTATTTTCTTCCAAGTTTTGCATTTATCAATGGTGTTTGTCACTGAAAAAAAGCTTGCAGCTTCCTCATTC
This sequence comes from Egretta garzetta, assembly GCF_000687185.1. NCBI lineage: Eukaryota > Metazoa > Chordata > Aves > Pelecaniformes > Ardeidae > Egretta > Egretta garzetta. Next base: position 2,366,664 of record NW_009260133.1, read on the forward strand.
CAACTTCTCATTTCTTATTGCACTTACTGTCCCCTCCATTTCTCTCCCCCACATTCAGGGTTATTTGTTTAAAAAAAGGGGTGATTGTATTCTTTCCCACCTCTTGGTATCCCCTCCCAGAATCTTAAACATTTCATGACTAGATGAAGACTGGAGTCCAAATTCCACATGCCCCTCAAATTTAAACCTCTTGGACTGAGGAGCTTGCTTTGATCCTAGCAAATATCAGAGGGAAAACAAGTTTTTTGCTCCTATTGGGAGGAATGAAACAGTAGAAACCTCTTGTAACACCCATTTTAGCTCCTGAATGTGGATAGTTATACATGGTTGCGTCATGAGCACTCATCACAGGTGCTGGGAAACTGAGAGAAGGCTGAGGTTGCTGGAGGTGTGGTGCTCTTGGAGAAGACTGGTCAGGAATGCTTTATCCCCATCACTTTGGACAAATACCTGTGTAAATTCAAACTTGGCAATATGAAAAGTCTGCTGTGTATGTCGTCCCCCCTCCCCTTACTTTTACATCTCATGTTTTACGTAAAACTTGAAAGTCTGTGTTGTGCAAACTCTGGCCTTTCTTAGCAAAAAACCATGTTTCTAATTTCTTTTATGTTTGTCTGTCTGAATAAGACAATTTATCCATCTGTCTAACTTGCATCTAGTGTCTATGCTCAAACCATAGAAATGGCTAGAACTTGCTTGATTCAAATATGAGCTTCGATAAGACTTATGCAACTTCACAAAACCTGAGTACCAAACAGACCCTTTCCAGCCTGGAACCAGAGCAGAGTGGTTGGTCTGACACCCTTGAGACTCCCTGTGGCCCATACAGGCTGAAGCCTGGATGGTTTCAGTTTGCCAACGTAGGAACTTGGTAGGCTTTCTCCAATTTCATCTAAGCTGGTCGTTTCGGATTCTGCTGTTATCATCACTATCCACTGCACTTCTGGTACAGTTGTGCTGTCTGTCCAGTCTCTGCAGCAGAACTGTGTCGTTGTCACCTCTGGCTGCAAAAGGTCAGATCTGGAAACAAGCAGCTGCAGCGTGTCTGAATGCCCAATGAAAGAAAACAGAGTCCTGTTAAAGTGCTTGTGCTCTTCTAAACGTGCAGGAATTAACAACTGAAATCTCATCAGTATGTTGCCTTCAAGAACGGCCAAATATTATATTTTTTTTTTTTTTGCAACTGGTTTCTTGTATTCAGATTCAGTTATGTTAATTGTAACAGAACCCTGTAATCCACCTTCTTGAAACAACTGGAGCACCAGGGGACACCTGATTTTTGCTGTTAGCTGTGGATGTGGTAGAGACAGGCATCTTACTCATATCATCATCTGTGATATGACAGTTTTCAATTGCAGACTATGAGTTGCAAGTGATTTGGGTGCACCCATGTAACTTTGAAATGATCATCTCTTCCAACTGGAGCTAGGATTACTGGCTCTTCTTGTCCTCTTCCCCAACTCCCCTTTGTTAAAGAATAAAAGCTTGGGTTGCCACAAACAGTGTGAATGTCCAGTGTGTTGAGCTCTTTCAGTAACTCGCCTATAATATCATTCATATCAAAATAGGAGGTGAGCTGTTAATAATCCTGGTGGATTCTACCACACTTACAGACACCTAACTGGATGCAGTGACAGCAGCAGCTGTGGTAGTGGAAAGCTGCATGTTGGATAACTTCCCTGAGAATTTTGTCCTAAGTTGCTCCCAACTTCTTGAGCCCAGTGCTACAGGTTTCATGTGAATACTTTGCTCCTCTCTTCTCAATAATGGCATTGGCATAAATGTATGTGGATAATATAGGAATCCTTTCACAAAAATGATCCATCCATCTGTTGTAAAACCAGACAGACTTCTTGAAGTTTGCTTTCCCTTTCTCAGACAGAATATGAACTCATATTAGTTATGTTTTGGGAGGGCACAGTTCCTTTTCATCATGATGAAACTTGATGTTTTCAAACTAAATTGTGTGAATTGATAATTTGAGATATGTGGTAAGCACCTGATTACTTCTTTTTTCCTTCTCTGTTGAAAATTGGGGTGGGGGAGATTGAGTTAAGGCTCTGGATGTTCCTATTAATGTCTTTCCATTTTCACAGTGTTGCCTCCTTTGTGTAGAGTGAATTACAGCTGATGTCCTTTGAGCTCTTGTGAGCTTGGGCACTTGTAGAAATTTTACTTTTCTCAAACTCCTGTTCTTGTGTTCATTTTATGCAGTCCAACCTGTTGTAAGTAAAACCTGGAAAGGGGGATTTGTGTGGTTTGTTTTTTTTTTTTTGTCCCAACATCTAGACTGAGAGTAGGTGAAACATACAATGAATTGCAAACCAGACAATTCTCCATTTCCTTCAGTCTGTCCAGCATACAGGCAGATAGGCAATGACTAAGGCTGAAGTTCAGAGTTTTTCCTGTCTTAAGGACTTGGTTTTGTATGCAATTCCTGAAGACAATGGCAAATATGTTCTAACAAATTATCCAGGCTCTAATCAGTATCTCTAGATTTACCTATGATAAAATTGTCCTTTTTTTTTCATTGAGAAGAGCTCTCAAAATGAGGGACATGCTGTGCTAGACCATAGCCTACCTACTGTACCGTGCCTCTTAATGCATTGCATACTTTTGGGATGGAGAGTGGTTTTTGACACTTGGGGGTTCCACTTCTGAATTAATAATGTACTGAGCTAATAAATAGTCCTGTTAATGATTTTGGTAAGGCAGGCCTAGTAAGGTTATTGTATCATCTTGAGCTTGACAAGCTTAGCAAATGTGTCATATTTCATGAAAGCTTAAGCTTTGCAGAAATGTGAAAGTTACTTTTCTGAGGGCCAAACCAATTCGGTATCCCCTTTAGATGAGCAGTGGCGCTAAGGAAGAGGTTGAATGTCATGCTCTGAAATTCGTATCTTTGAAATTATTAATGATCATATCAAAATTAATCTTCCACACCTGAACGTGACTATAATGTCAGGGGTAGGTGGTTTCCTTTGCTGATGGAGGAGTCCCTCCCACAATATTGTCATTTGTCCTCCTTTCAGTTGTGCTGACACAGCTGTTGTGTGCTGCCGATTGCATCACCAAAGCCTTTTATTTCTGGGTGGTGGCTGTAAACCGCTCTGGGAGATAATTGACATTTAAGTCCTTCTGTGTCCATGCTTTGCTGGATGTTTCAATAACCGAGTGCAACGAGTGAGTTGGAAGATGCTCTTGCAACCATGTCACTTCTATGCCACAAACACATGTGCTTTGTGAGCAGCAATGACTGGGGATGCCCAGGAGTGCCCTTGTTTCTTCCTTGTAGATGCCAGGATGATTTCCAAATAGTTGCAAACTTGTAATGCAACTGTGTGTATCTTAGGCCATATGTCTGAATAATCAGCCTGTAGTGTCCAGTTCTGTAAATCCCTTTCATATTAGATGATAAGCTTATACTCTAAAGCATATTAGAAAGTTTGCTGCTTTGTTGGCTCGTGTATGTTTACTTTGATACCAGGATCAATTCTGCATGCAGCACTGGGCATGTGAAACCAAATCCTGGCTTTGGTACTTAGGCTCATCTTGAGACTGCAAAATGCTCTACCATGTTCTCCTGTAATTGCAAAGGGATAGAGGGCTAGTGTTGAATTATTTCCCCTTTTCTCATTCTCTAAAGCATTTTCTTGCAGGTTGGCACTTTTTCCCTTTCTTTTCCTTTTTTTTTTTTTTTTTTTTTTTACCCTTTAGTCTATGCACTACTGACACTACTCTAGCACTGGCTGTATGCTATGAAATTCTATCAATTTTTACTTCATTGGGCTTTTAAAATTCAAGTCTATTACTGTTTATATTAAGCTTCTGCCAGGTCTTTTACTGCCTTTACTGCCTACTATGTGCTTGAAGTGGTGAGCTTTAACCAAGATACCAAACAGGACTGCCAAGACAAACCGCTTATGAACTGTAAGCCATTATCTTTTCTTTAACTCATCTGGAATCCCTCAGTAAGTACACTGGCTTATGCTGTGTGTGCAACATTTTAATTTTAAAGATATTTGAAAAATAGCATAGGAATAAGAGAGAATCTTTCCATTCAGAAGACACAAGCCAACCAGGCAACTGGTGGTGCTTCGGAAGCTGCTGTGGTTTCAGGGCTGCTCTTGCATTTTTGCATCCTGTTTGGTTGCCACTTTCATGCTGGAGGTTCTGC
>NW_009260133.1:2370866-2391549 GCF_000687185.1 Egretta garzetta
CTGCTGTACTGCTGCCTTTCTGAGGAACAGGCTGGAATATAAGAAAAAAGCATGAACTGCAAATGCATGCTGTAGTTCAAAGCTGTCTAATGTGGCAGAACTCCTTTGCATGCTTTGTCCTTTTGAAGCCCATTTACTTAAGTTTTGTTTGATGGGAAACAGTCTTTTAAAATAGCATTTTAAACTTTAAATTTCTGTTTGAAGAAATGGGATCAACTCTGCAGATTACTTAAGAGCTTTAAACTGGTAGCCTGCTGTAAAGCAATGAAATTACAGTGATTTTTAAAGACAATTCAAGTTTATTTGTAATGTATCTCAGATTGAAACCCCTGTTAATCCTAAGTAATTACTGCAACACTTTGCACAATTAGCGTCAAACTTTCGGGTCAACAGAATAGTTACATGAAAAGATGACCCTGTTTCTCTTCCAACTCCCATTTAAGTGGAAGAATAAATTAGACTAAACAAATACCATAGATTTTATTTGGTTAAGAGGACATTTATGGCCTAATATTTTGTTGAATCACAATTTCCTGTGCACCTGTTTTAAAAGAATGCAGAGATTGCTTTGTATTTTTTTGTACTAACTTTGCACTTGAGTAAATGATTACATTAAAAAAAAAAAAAGCCACTGGAAATCCAGAAAACGTAAGCTCTCATCTGTATGGCCAGGCAGACTGGTGTTGAACTGGAAGACAGAAAGCTTCCATCTCTTCCATACTGTGAGATGTTTTATTAAATGAGGATTGAGTTTATTCTGATTGGCTTTCATATGGATTGCCAATGCATGCTTAGTTTAGGAATCAACATGTATTTCCAAATGTCATCCTGTTGCTATTATCAGTAATGTGCCCAAACCAAAGCCTGATTTGGTCTTGTCATGGAAGGCACTTAAAAAACAACAACAACAAATGTTTTAAACTCTGTTTCACTGTTTAGACTTGTCTTTCTTTCAAAAGTGAAAGTGTGTGGTGGTTTGGTTGGGGTTTTTTGGGGGGGGGAGGGGGATGTTGATTCTGCTTGATTCCTTGGGGTAAGGCAGAAAATTAGGTTTTATTTCTTTGTTTTTCTTTTCTTCCCTTGAAATATATTTCTATTGCAGAGGGAAGGGACATATTTAAAAATACACCTTTCTACAGTGAGATAGAAATCCCTGTGCATTTCAGATAGTTTTAACTTGTCCACAGCTTTCACTTCAAGGAAGCTCATTAAGAAAAGAGCCATTGTTATGGAGGAGTAGATGTGAATGTCCATTTTGATTGCCTCTCTGATGTTTCCAATGTTGTTCCAGAAATTACTTCTAGATAAATTAACAAGAAGTAAAATATGCTAAATACTCCAGATCAAGTGAAGACAATATAAGGTATAATTTTTTTGAAGTCCTTTAATCCTGCTGTAAGTAGACACATCTTTCTCCCATCATTCTTCTTACTTTCCCTTACATGTAAGGTCCAACATCACCTGAGAAAGAAAAGACTATAGAAGTAACTTTAACATAACTTTATCCCATCATAACAAATATTATAGTTCTTTCTAGGGTTCTACTCCCGAGTGTTGGGGGTTTTTTGCTTTATAGTTTTATAATGGGCGTTCTTTTTATGCAATGATGTTGCATTAGATTTTAAATATCAAGGTGTACACATATTGCCTTTTAAATCTGAGTTGTGTAGTGCATAGCGATTCAACACAACAAACGCTTGTGTTGTTGAAAAAGATTTTATTCTCAAGTAGCCCAGGAGCCTCAAGCTTTTGGAGCACAGGAATCATAGAATCACTAAAGCTGGAAAAGACCTTGAAGATCATCAAGTCCAACCATAAAAGGTCTAGTATTGCCTGTTCTTTGCTTTATTCTTAGACAGACATTTTTCTTGACCCATTTTGTTGTATCCACCCTCACTAACTTCAGCCTCCTTACCTTCCTTCAAGAAACAATGTAGAATTAAACTGTAGTTTTGTGTTAATGTGTTGAGAATCATTTCCTTCCAGTGGTTAGAATCTGCTTCTGGTCATGAGAGGTAGCTAATGAATTTCTCATAGCACCAGTGTGTATTTGAGCTGCTGATACTGTGAGAAGAGCCATTTCTTGTTATTTTCTTGAATCACATTCAGCACTGGCCTTAAAAAAAAAATTAAAAAAATGAAAAAAAAAAAATCACATTCCCATGGAAAGACCCCTAAATCTTCCCAACGACTGCCACATATGAGCAGAACTAGACAAGGCCTAACCTTCATCCTCTTTGAAGGTTTGACGGAAATCTTTCGGTTTGCTTTCACAGACCTTTTTATTCGGTGGTTTGGTATATTTAAATGCCAGCTTTACACATTTTAAAATTAGGAAAAGCATCTGGCTTAGTATATGAAGTTGATTCAGCCTGGACACACCTTTGTTTGGTCAGGTGCTGGTACTCTAATTAAATTAAAGCCTCTATTAATCTTGCCAACCTTGTCTGACATCGTTTAAGATGCCTGACATACTAGCTTTCGTTTTGCCTCTGGTAATCTAAAGGAGTACAACTACATATTTAAAAAGCTGTTACCAAATACAGTGCTTTGTAGTTTATTGTAATGGGATGCTGGTGCTTCCCTATAAAATCTCGTCTTTGCAAATTGCCATGTTTTTGGGCAGTCAGTGCCAGGTGCAGTAACACTAAATATTTTCCGAGTGCAGCTAACCAAAAGGCCTTTATGTCTATTTTAGTGCTAGTAAATCCAGTTCTTCATTTATTTTCTGGAGTATTTATAGGTGTTGCAAGACTCTTTGCTTAGTTATTTTCCCTGCCGTAGAAAATGCTATGTGGAGAACAAGAATAGTGTTTGTACTGCATTTAGAGAAGAATTTCCTGCTTAAGTGGCTGCCTAGGATGTGCTAGCTAGCTGTTAATACACTAAAAAAATATTGCTAATTTTACTGCAGCACTTTTTTTTTTTTTTTTTTTTTTTAAAAAAATGGATTTATCTAATGCCAATTAGATCTATCCAGAAAACTGGAAGAGCAGACTTCCTAATTATTTTTTCCCCTCCCCTAACTACAGGTAGCTCTAGTAGCAAGTTCAGTATTTTTCACTTGCAAAATCAATTTCTAATTGTAAAATCATGGTAATTTGCTACATGATGTGTCTGCTGTGTTGATTCTTTCTTGCCTTAATGAAAACAACTGAAAGTTTGTGTTAGAGGTATGGAGGACAAACGCTGCCCTAAGTATGCAATTAGAGTTCAGCTACAATTGATATGAAGAGAATGCAAAATGTCTTCTCCTATATTCTCAAATTCTTGTGCTGCCTGCAGATGTAAATTTAAGCAATCTGCACTATGTGTGCGCTTATGAATAAAAGCTTTTTTGTTTGTTTGTTTGACTTTTTTAGTGTAAGCGTTTCCTTCCTAGGTTGTTGGCATAGCTCATAATACAAATACTGTACTATACAAATAGTGTATTGGTTTGTACATATTTTCAAAATTACTTCATCTGGGAGGTGGCACGGTTTCTTTTCTTGAAAGGGTGTGATTTCCAAAATATGCTCAGTACCAGTGAGTCGAATTCCTGACAGCACCGATATTTCTGTCTTCTGTCTGTCCTCTTCCAGATGATTTGCTTCAGCCCCTGCCACACTTTCAGTTCAGCTATTTCTGTGGCTGTGCCATAAAACTTGTTTGGGTTAAAAAGAAAGCAAAAGCAATGAGCCAGCAGGGCTGGGTCTTCCTGTGTTGGCTCTGATGCCAGTTCAAACATTTTGGGAACCGAGGATGACAGATAATAGACCTCCAGGAGCCTCTGCCAGTGCTGCTGGAGTGGGACTCCTTGAACAGCGGTAATTCATGGGCTGTTGTGAATGGGTCAGCTTTCACGTTTTAAAGTGTGGAGCCGCAAAGGTAGAGGCAAAGGAAGTGTGTGCTTGCTCTTAAGAAACCAAAACCCTTTCTGGTGGTTAAGCAGGATAGTTTACCTTACGTTTCTGTTCCCCCTTTTCTCTGTTTGAAGGACATCTCTTCTTACTTTACTATTGATATTAATCCTGGGATTTTACTACTTGAATGTAAGTAATCAACTTTTTCGAAGGCAGCATATGACTAGGACAGTTCTTGAAGGGATTTTTCTGTGCTACTGTGAAGACAGACTTGTCAAGGAAACAGCATTTGACTGCCTGAAGTGCAAACCCTAAAGAAGAAGAAATAAAATAAAAAAGGCAGTAAAGTGTTTCATTTCAAGCCCCACTGGCATTTCTCACTGAAAAACTCTGCTTCATTGTGTGCTTTTTTTTTTTTTTTTTTTTTTTTTTTTACTTTACAGAAGAGAACCAAGAAAACCTTTCTTCACCTTTCTTATGCCCATACCATTTGCAAGTTAACACTTGTGCTGTAATCCCAGGCAGTTTGGTTAGTCTGTAAACTGTGATCACGCCTTGCATGAGATCCTGCCTGTGTCAAAAACCAATAGAACAGTCTTGGAAAGGGAGGCTCCTCGCCAAGCTTCGACTTGTATGACTGCCGTGATCATGTGGTGTTGGAGCGAGCCAACCTGCCAGAGCCTGGGAGTAGCACATTACAAGGGTTGACTTTGTAGAAACAACAACACAGTTGCTAAGGAGCAGATAATTAAACCAGTCTATTAATCTTGAAGTGCCTACAGCTAGATCTGTTCAAAGGCAGCAGCCTTTTGAAGCTAGTACTTCAAACTGCATTGCAAAGGTGGGCAATTGGAAGTCACGTGTGACGAAAGCTGACTTTGCCACTTGTCTTGGGGGTGTTATTCAGTGGAAAGGGAGTTTGTCTCATTGTCTAGGGTAAATGTGGAGGCTCATCCTTAAACCAAGGTGAGCAATGGTGGGAAGACACTAGCAACAGTGCTGTGCTAAACTTCAAAATACGTGATTCAAAACATATCTGAAAAGGAAGTTGAAATGCAATGGAAAGAAAACAGCAAGAAAAAGTCCAACTTTTTTTTTTAATAGAAACTGTATTCTGGTTGTACTATCTGTATTTCTTGGGTCCAAATAGTAATGGACCACTTGGCAGTACAGATTTGGTCTGACAGAAAACAGAAGTTTCTATAAGCCTTATTGCCTCTTTTTGTCAGTTATCGGAAGAAACATAATGTCTAATCTCACTAAGGTTTTGACATCAATAAGATTTAGTCTCTCCCTTTGTTACTGTGATGAGTTCATGGTGAACGTTGTGCAGTTGGAATGCCTTTTATTACAGTACCTTTTACAGGAATCCCTACAGTCCAACTTCTATCATTAAACCATGGCTTTCCTGTGTTTTCTTGCTTCATATAACTTGTGGAAAGGAAGCAGTCTTGTGGTGCTATCAATCTCGGTTTAAGGAGCTGTTTATCAACATGCTGTGACAATTGCTAGAGTCTGTGCTACAATAATATGAGCCACAAGAGCTGATTTCATTAGCCTAGGGGCTAGCTACATAGTAGACCAGTGGGTGGAAGACTGATCTCAATCTAATAAAGCTGACTGTGGGACCGTTTGATAATGGAGAATAAAGGTTGTGTTTTAAAAAAAAAAAAAAAAAAAAATTGCCTGGAAGTCATAGATAAAGAAAACTAGATATAGTGAAGGTTTTCTGTGCAATACGGTACTTTGATATTTGGTCAATTTGATATGCTAATCCAGAGAATGCTCTACTATTAAGGAAAGTAAAGCAAAAAAATTGTATAGACTGGGTTAAAAAAAAAATCCACTTATTGAAACCAGTCACACTGAAAACTCCTTTTAGCCACCATGTCTCTGGAGAGTTAGTCTCCAGTTTTGATTTTCTACTGGTGGAGTACTTAGGGAAGTCTTAAGATAATTGTACTCCTAAGTCAGCAGCAATTGCTTTGTCCCACTTCAGTGAAGGAATGAAAAAACCCACTCCTCTTCCCCCGTATGCAGAAGCTTGAGAGCATTGGGTCCATGCCATGGGGACAGAGCGCAGTGGTCTGGCAGCCTTCAGGAGGAGCTCAGCCGAGGAGGGGGTAGATTGGTTGGGTAAAGCAAAACCTTCAAAGTTTGAGACCCAAATCCATAAACAGTGTAAGTTATCTGTTTGTGTTGTGCAGGCTTCCAACATGAGGAAATGTAAAAAGTAGCCTTAACAGGACCTGTATAATGAAAGCCTGTACCTATGAATAAATAAGTATGTCCCTCTGCTGGAAGTGAAGCCCGTATCCAACAGTTTAGCAAAAGGGATGTTTGGATCAACTTGGTTCATTACCTCAACTTAATAAGTGAGGGAAAATTTTATATAGAGTTAATGGCATTTACCCTTCAAAGGTCATATTCAAAGCAGCAGATTTTTTTTTTTAATTTTGCATGTATTTGTATTATTCTTACTGTTTATTCAAAATGATCACCATTGTGTGTCTTCCCCCTGCTGCATGAAGCAGATATTTATTCCAAATACAGTGCAGTTAATTACTGTTGTTTCCAAATACCCAATAGGCCATACTGGTAGATGTCTCATATGTATGAACAAATGTGTCTGGAGGCCCTCGGTATTTTTCAGATAAACAGAAGGGAAGAAAGAACACTACCCTGTGAAAATCTAAGATGTTGCTTACATTTGTATGTATTAATAAATAGGGCACTATAGCAAGCATGAAGTGGGAATTGCAGCTGGTTTAATGGAGGATATGAAAATGGCAATTTTCTGACTAATTGTTTATAATTGCTAGTTGGAACTGTCACTCCAGTAATTTTAAGCTCTTCCTTACGATAGGGAGTGAACCTAGAAAATACAGAACAAATGCTCTTTTGTCATTAAAAAAAATATTAAAAATCAGTAATTGCATATGAATTGTTTTTTCTTGTTTCCATTTCTTGGGCAAGTAATGAAGCTCCAGCTACTCCTGTTAAACAGGATGCTAAGATCAGTCCTTTCTTCTCTCACTATGTATCTACATGTGGTCATTGTTTGTCACATGTCAGTTCTCTATGAAGATTCCAATGGAAAATATTCAAAATCTGATAAAAGTATTTGTTAGAGTAGCGGCACAATTGAACAATTGTTCATTTAGAAATGGAAACAAACCCCCGGAACAACTACAGGTCTAAAACTCTGCTCTTTTCTTGATTTGCGCCTGAAAATCAAACATTCATACAGCTTTTGTTTTCTAATCACAATCGGACATATTCCCTGACATTTGTTCTCAGCTTGCTGCTGGCAAAGTGGAGGCTGACTTGTTAGCCAAGGAAGAAATAGTTCACCGGGACGAATTCAGCCTAGGCATTGGAAAAACTCTGTAGCTTGTTGGTCAAGACACTTGTCAAGTTCCATTTTTCTTTTGCGTTAAAGAAGGTCCCAAAGCTGATCTCATCAAACAAGTGTCCAAAATCCTTATGACTGACACAGTAAGAGGCAGCAACAGAAGACATGACTTTTTTTCAGTGGAAAAGGATGACTAATGTTGTGGCCTGTTACAGGAAAAAAGCAGATTTAATTCCCTGATGAAAATCAATTCATTATTCCTTGTATTTTTATTTTGTTTTTGTTTTTCAATATCAGGAACACTGATGTTGCAGTTAAATAGCAATTAGGCAGATGAGTTATGAAGAAAACGAGAACATAAACAAACCAAGCTGTTTTCAAACACGGCTTTAGGAATGAACATCAGTAGTAAATAAAGCTCTGAGTAGAAATGTGTTAGACGTGTTAAAGAGTTCTTTCATTTATGAAAACTGTAATATTGTTAGCAAGCAGAAATTAGTACTTAAATATGAATTTCCGGCTGTCGTCTTTCTCCTCAGCAATGCTGGTACAATATTGTGGTTATACAGCAAAAGAAAATCAGGGAACCAATTTGACTGTGAAAAGGCTTGCTTGGTTTTTTAATTTTTTCAGAGAGATCAGCATCCTGAGCTACCCTGTAGAATGGCCTCACAGCTTTGCAGGAGAAAGTGAGGAAGACAGAGCAAGCAGCTTCACCAGAGAGATGGAGGTGTCTTCGTTACTGCGGCAGCTGGACGTTGAACCTTGCTTTAAGCTTCCTGTGTTTTTATACTAGTACGGAGAGAGGTACTTCCCGTCACCTAAGAGAGCCATGGGCTCATTCCAACATGCTTCTGCTGTGTGCTAATATTGAAACATCTGGTTTTGCATCTGGGTGACATTGGGTTTGGGTTGTGACCATCCATCTTAAGCAAAAAAGGATTTTGACTTTTTTTTTATTTGGAAATGTAGTCTTATAGCACATTCATGGTGCTTTAGGAATCAAGCAAAACGTGAATGTGCTTCTGAGCTATAAGACTTGAAAAGAAGTATGTAAGTTAAGAAACTTACTACGTAAGACAAACCAAACTGGTGTGTTGCAAGACTGACACTGGCAGCCTCTGAAGATAAGCGGTGAAGAAAAAAAAGATGAAGACAAATTTTATGGAAGGACAAAAACTGTAGTGTTAAAGGAAGCATAGATTTTTCTGTACGAGACTGTGTCTAGAGGCAGTTTGTATAGCTGAAAATCAAGTGGTAAATGGTTGTACTGGGACTCATATAAAGGTAGCCTCAGAGGGTAATTTATTGTGCCATAGTACTACTTGTCACTGTTTGATTCATCTCTGAGTCTCCCTTAGGAAATTCATGGGAGGTAGGAGAATAATTTAAGTTCTTAGGAAAATGTTAAATGAAGCATCTCACGTTGTGCTTATTAGCAGAAGAAAGAAACAAATCAAAATAGCCATAACCCATGCTGGGAATGGTTCAGATGTCTGCGATCTTTCTTCACAGTAATTTGAATTTCTTCCAACTAATTTGCTGCTTAGTAATATCTGAATTAATATTGTCTTATTTTTTCCTTGTCATTGTTGATTTAAATTTGTATGTATAAAATCAATGTGATCATGTTACTTGCAAAAAACCAGCTGATTGCACTTGACCCATGGGTGAACCTTCTTGTGTAATTCTGTGTCTGCTATAATATATCCCTGCATGAAATTTCACCCATCTCTCAGTGCAGATCCTATCCTGAAGTTTTCTACAAAGCCAGGTTTAATTAATTTTACTTATAAAGATAGATATCAAATTTCATGCAGGTCATGAAAGTTATCTATGCTTTATAGGCAAAAAACGTTGGTCAAGGGCGAAAATTTGCCTGATTTGCCAGTAGAGCTGGGAAAGCAACTTGACTCTCCCAAGCCCACTCTTTCTGTTAAGTCCTTTTGCCTGTGTGCTTTTACATGTTGCTGTATTGAGAAAAAGGGAAGGGGCAGGCAGAAGACAAAAGATACGATACTGTATTTGGGATTGAGAACTTGGAGAAGGATGACTGCTCTGAAAAACATAACAGGAATCGTGGATAGGCTGACACTTTCTGTTATCAGATTCAGAAAATGGGTATGTTTCTTCTCTGGGAGGCATTTTATTACCGGTTCCTCCCACCCCCCCCAAAGGGTGCCAAGGAATTATTGCAGTGCACAGAGAGGAAAAGCTTGATCTCAGTTCATGATCTATTATGCAAAAAATTTGCTTCCCCTCCCTTTCACCATTTTTTCCATGAGCACAGTGCTACATCAGGAGAAAACTGGGCTGTCAGGCCCCATAAGGCAGTCTCTCTTGGATATCCTACTCTGGAAAGTACAGTTCTATACTTGTCCCCAGATAAGCTCTGTTTGGCTTCTGCTAAGATTACCAAACCTTCGGTAGACTTCTGTATTGCAGTGAAAAAATTTTAGCCATCGTTTCACTGTGGCTTTGGTTTGTTTGAGTTCTGCAGAGCTTCTTATAATACAAGTAGGCACCCTAGGCCTAATTTTTAAAAAAACCCACGTGTCCACCAGTTAGTTGCAGAATCTAGTCTGGGAAGCAGATTATTTCTGCACTGTGTCACCAAAGGAAATGATAAATGGGCAGGTGGATGAAATACATACTGTTATGGACAGCAGTAGTAATTGCCTTGAACAACGCATTCCTATGGAGATGGAGCTGAGGGAATGCATGCAGGTTTGGACTTCAAAAATAAATCTGTCTCTTTAGGGTAACATTTGAGAAATGGGACTCCTACATCCATGACTGTTAGGCTAATCTGTCTGTTGTGGTGGCTGGGAATTTTCAAATTTTTGGAGTCTATTCCAAAAGGAGGAACAATGAGCAATAAGAGGTGGGATATGGATACAGGCTTAGGACCAGATATAGCATGCTCAGATTTTCATTTGGTTCATTTGTGTTATTTCAACCTAGACTGAAACATCTGTAGGAGTGCTCCATACTATAGGAGAATTTTTCAATAATGAACTCAGCTAAAGATTTCAGGCTTTGAAGGGGAATTGTAATTATTAGAAATGTTTAGGATGCTTGGACATGGTGCACAGGATGAAAATGTTCTCTGTTTTCTCCCCATTGTGGTTAAGTCCCCCAAAACAATCAGTTATTGCCAAGGGAACAGGGGCCAGTTTTTCCCCTCTCTTAAAGAATTGCTTGTGGAAATGTGGATGACGTACTAGTGAACTGCTCTACAAGAGGTTCAGTACAGAGCAAAGGATGAGTGTGGATAAGAACTGGGGGCCTTGTCTTGGCCTATCTTTATGTTGATGTAACTTGCTTTCTGGATTGTTCAAGAGATTGAGTGAAGTCATGTTTGTGACAGCTGATCAGTCTGGCAGTGAGTGGTTGGACTTTTTTTTTTTTTAGTAAAATATCATTATCTTAAAATCTCATAATTCTATAAAACTATTTCTGTGCTGGAATTATTTATTACTTGCTATTGGCCTCATTTGGATTCACAAAGGACTGTGCTAGGCCCACAGTCATCCATACTGGCTTTCAAAGTTGTGTCTTTTAATTTCCTGAGTGCATTCAACTTCAGTTCCAGTCTAAGAGAATCTAGTTTGGAGGTATCAAATCTGGAGGTTTTTTTAACAGTACTTCAGAGATCATGACTTGTTTTGTGAGCTGGTCCAGAGCTGAGAGGCTGAGGTCTCTGACTCCATAAACATGGCAGAAGGTCGAATAGGGAGTGCTGAGTTAAGCCATAAGCCATCGGTAAATCATTCTGCTAATGTTGAAATTGTCTTGTCTGGAGGAGGTACTTCTTAGAAATGAAGAATACTGTTTGGTGTAGGAAGTCAAACTCATGTTACTCTTCAGTCTAGCTTAAAAGAAAAAATTATATTCAAATGAATTTCCTCACCTATTTAGGTATGATTGGCAAGTTACTGTTTTGGCCTTTTAAAAGTTGGTTCCAGAAGAAGCCCTTAACTGAAAAGTTGTTCAGGTATAAAGTGTGATTTCATAATGCCACTGTTTGCCCTCCCCATCTTTTTTTTTAAAAAAAAAAAAAAAAAAAAAAAGTTGGGTTGTTTTTTTTTTTTATCCCAAGTCGTTCTGAGGGTTGAGATTTGAGGTTTGACTCAGATGTAGTCAGTATCTTGATAAAGCAATGATAACTTCATTTTCACCACTTAAAAATCTAGAATTTTCTAAATGAGCAGGAAATGGAATGGCTTAACTAAGAATAAAAAAATCAGGAACTCTGACAGTGGTTCAAGTGCTTTGCCAAGTGACCTAGCTTGAAAAAAAAATACATTTTTATTGCCAAGGAAAAAGCAGCTCATTTATGAATTTGAAATGAAAAGGTTTTAAAATGCCCAAGTATTTAACATAAGGATGCCAAATGCAATTTTGGCCAGCATGTAAATAACACCCTGAAATCTGGTTTGAAACTAGTTTTCAGCTTTTAGTGCTGTCACTGGCTACCTTGATCATGAATTGTATGTGTTGGATTCTTTCCCCTGTTTGTTCCATTCGCTTTTTTTCCCCCCCCCCCCCCCCCCCCCCCCCTTTCCCCAGAAAAAAAGTACTTGTGTACATTTTCATTAATTTTATATGTATATTGCTGGATAGCCAAATTGACCTTCATATTACATCTGGAATGTGGAAAACTAGGCATGAAAAAATTATACTCTGAATTTATTTTAATTATTCTGTAGATTTCCTCTTTAAGACTGATTTTAATATCTGGAGAGTATTTCTAACAGTTAGCAATAACGAGTAGGAAATACAAGTAATTTGGGGGTGAAATTATTTACATAGCTTGCATTCTCACTTGGGTACCTAAACTGCACTTTCCCAATAGCAAATTGAAAAGCTAATTTTGAAGGCTTCTGAAGCATGAACCGTAATAGTCCATACATGTAAAGTTGTAAGGTGGAATTTTGTTGACTTAAGTTATCACAGGAATTTATCTTAAGAAATATATACAGCATGCGCACGTATGCTTGAGACTTAAATATGAACATGCAAGCTGAAGTATTTCAAGATCATGCTTTTGCTCAAAACTTGTCCAAATTATACTGGGGAAAAATACAATCTTTTGTTTAAAATGCTGTGTTTTATCTCTAGTGGGACCAGAGTGTAGCAGAGATGTAAATCCACTTGACTGCAAAACTGGGCACCGGTTGTCCATTATTGTGCCTAGAGAGTGTTTTTCTGAAGTCAAGTGCTTCCATGTATTTGCATGTAGGATGAGATACAAAATAATGATATATTAATATGTCTGTGTATCTCAGGTGAAAAATCAATGCATGCTGATACAACCATAACATTTTTTTTTCAAATACTACAGATTGTTAAATAGGAGATTGTTGTTTTTGGTTTTTTTTTTTTTAAAAAAAAAATCTACAATCTGGAGGCAAGAGTAAGGATAGGGTTTGTCTTCTCTGTGCCAACAGTACAGTTAGAAATAAATTCATCACCATGATGAATAAGTAGTCACTGAAAAAATAATTTCATATCAAGACTCTGGGTACAACTTAACAGTTGGATAGTAAAAGCTGTTGTAGAATTATTTTTTTAAAAAAAAAAAAAAACCACCACCAACCCAAAAAACCTACGCTTTTGTTCAGATCAAAAGATTTTTTTTTTTCCTCACTGAAAACAACATCCTATGTAAATGTCTTGGTGAGAGTTGTTTCAAATCAAGGGCACAGGAGTTAGGACGCTGGCTGTATTGATTGGCTGGGTGGTGGCTCCACTAGAATGAAATATAGGAAAGAATGATGCTTCAGGCACTTTACCAGTCTTACCATCGCCTTCTATATCGCCTCATTTGGTATGGTCAGTTGTCTTCATCAGAAATGAATTAAAAGTAGTATAGGGGAAGCCCAGTTAGGACAGACTGGGATTTTGGATTATTTTCTGAGAAGGACTAGAGTGATCTACTGTTTAGTGGAGCAAAATGCTCCTTGAGAGGATATCGGATGGCTTTATGTAGGAAGATGCTTGCAGGAGTGGATAGTGTTTATTTAGAGGATACTGGTTGAAAGGGATAAGCGTAAACCAGAAACTAGAAGAAGGCTGCTCGCTATCCAGGGAATTAAATTCTAGGATACCATTCCCAATGCTACAGTGCAAGTGAGGAACCCAGACTAATTGAAATATGGGGAAGTTTAGTAGGAAAGAGTATAGAACAGAATTTGGGTTATTTTAGGCTTAAAAATGTGGGAGTGCAATAGGAATATCCCCAGCGAGCCACCAAATTCATCTTGAAGGAAATTTTCCTCCGTCATTTTCTGAGCTGTGGTGATTTGACTCTCTGCTTCAGGTATTGTGCCGATCACCCAAGGGGACCGGAAGGAAACTTTCCCTGTTCTTCTTTGATGCTTGGTCTAACTTTTACTCCCATTCTGTAGCTTGGTGAGTTTTTTTTGGTCTTCCCTTGAGCCTGGACTGAATTTGGAATTTTAGCAGAGTATTGTAGTGGGTAACTTCTGAGACGCTGGCTGAGACTGAGGAAGAAAGTAATAAACTGTCTGTCAGAGTTGCAATCAGGATTGCCAGCTCAGGCTGAAGTTTTGCATACCATATTTCCCTCACACTGTTTGGACTTTCATGAGGTAATCCTTTCCTCGGACTACCTGTGTATGTCCCCTCCATAGATTTTGTGCAAGTTTCCAGGACCCTAGAAACAGCAATGCCTTGGATTTGTCACTCTGCTTGAACTCACTGTTTTAAGGCTTTTGGTTTCATGCAGAAGGTCATAAGTTTTGGTGGTAGTGTTTTTTGGTTTGGTGGTTTTTGTTCTTTTTTTTCCTTTTTTTTTTTTTTTTTTTTTTAAAAAAACCCACCCCACCTCCAGAGATTAAAGGAGCCTGTGGTAGTTTTTAGGATGGTTTCTGGGGACTCTCTTGGAATAAGCCCCATAGATACTTGTTCCACAGGTGTTGGGCTGGACCCAATGCTTCTGACTTCTTTTTAGTTCAAAATTTCTAATCTGTCAGGCTTAAAGTGAAGCAGAATTGGAGACCCTAATTTTGTGGTGTCCTGACCATTGTAGCTAGTGAGATGTGTCTCTAGTTTTCATAAAATTGTTCTGCTCCATATGAAACACTCAAAATTGTCAATGAGACAAACTGAGAATGACTTAATAGTGAAAGGTAATTTGAATACTTACCTGAGAGTTTAATTTCACTACCACAAGACAATGGATCTCAAGATATTCATTGAAAATAATTAAAATTGAAATGGAGTTGGGTGGATTTTTTTCATTTTCTGGCATAAACATATATTTCCCCGAAATTTATCTCTTACAACTCAGAAGTTAATAAGAGTTTTCATCAAATTAGTTGATCATCTTGTGTTTTGCAAGACTCGGTCATTTGTTATTTTGTTGTTGTTCTTTCTGTATCATTGGACCATAGAGAGACCATGTTTTATTTTGTCTATAATTCCTGTGGGCAATGTAAAATATGAAAAAGCCCAACTATTTTTATAGTTATTGCTGTAATTAAGTTGTTTATCAAGAAAATGAAGATTTCTGTTGCTGCCAAATTATCTAGAACACTTTCAGAGGGAGAAATAATAGCATAGTCAAGCCTAGACCTTTAAAACAAGTCTAATTCAGTAATTCTTGAGAAACATACTTATCTCCATGCTTTATTTTTTTTTTTTTTGTATGAGTACCTGACTTGATATTTGAAATTGGCTTCTCTAAAATCAGTCATTGCTCGATAAGGAATTGAAGACATTTAAATAGGACTGAATTGTACTGAAGTCTGAAGAGGTCAGTATCAGTTATGTCTTCTATTCAGACCTTTTTAATTAGGTTTTTAAGTAGTTCTTATAATGATTTTTTGACTCTGTAAAATCAACTGACCAAAAACTGCTTTTACGAAAACTTTTTTTTTTTTTTTTTGTGCCTGATGACCCCATTAGAAAACTGTCGAGTTCTTTTGAAATACAGCATTTGAGTTGTGCAGCAAGCATATGGCTGAAATTTTGGGTGATTCGGAAAAGATAAGGAAAAGCTTGATTTTGCAAAGGAAGTAATAGGAAGCAATTTGGTTTTATTCCCAGCCTTATAATGAAGGACTCCACAGCACAACTGATCCACAGCAATCTGCATTTGAGAGGGCAGGGCAAACAAGTGAGAGCCATGCACAGGCAACAGAAGACCTGCATCATGGGGACAGATTTTCAAGTCCAATGTCAGAGCTGAGGGTCCCAGGTGACTGTGGACTGGCCACAAGCATGTAACCTGAGGCAGCAGCCAGCCCTGCTGGAGCAGCCGTGGCTGGGGGGGGGGCCTCCCCCCCTGCACCCCCCCAGCCGCTCTTGTGGCCCCAAGTCTACAGGTGTTCCCAGCAACTTCAGTACCCATCTAAGCAGGAACCTAACAGAATGGGAGACTGAAACCTTCAGCGTTGATGCTTGTGTGCTCTGTGCCGAGGCACTTGGGTACCGATGTGTGGCTATGCCACAGCAGGCTGGTAGCTGCTGTGGTTTTTGTTGATGTTTGGGGCTGCTGAAGAGCCCTCAAGCTGACCAAAAGTATCCAGCTGTTTTCTGGTCAATTGGGGTAGATGTCTGGTGCAGCAAACACCCACTGTGATACTTTCCTACTGAACAATAGACTTGACGTGATTGTGCTACATAATTTATCCTCCTCCAAAAGCTAGAGATTTGCTGTTGCAATTTCTCTGTGTGCTGTGATTTCCTTGTGACCATATTCCCCCTTGTGCTTAGGACCCAGGTTAGATGGGCCATTTGGAGAGAGCTGTACAAGAGCTTAACTGCTGTGAATTCCCCCTCTGCCCCCCATCAGCAAGAGCAGGAGTTTGGAGCGTAAAGCATTTATTCTATTAAAGATGTTTGTGGAGCCCTAATGTATGCTTGGTAAGTGGGTTTAAATATGCTTGAGTGCAACTGGCTTTATGAAATTCTTTACCATTGCTGGGGACCTTTCCACCAGTGTCCTGGCAGCCTCCTGCCACCTTTGGAATACCCTTCAGAAGGAACCCAATGTTTGCCTGGTGTAATATACAGCATGAAAAAGGGGACCAACTTTTCAGTAAAAGTAAGTCTAAGTCTGCTCCATGACATTCTTCAAATCATATAATTGTGTATGCTCAGTAGCAGCTATGGACTTCCATTGTGCTTCAGCTAAAAATTAATAAAGAAAAAGACATGGGGGTGGGTGGAGAACATGTTTTCTAAACCTAAACTTTTGAGAGTGCTTAATCAAAAGGACTTTAAAATTACTCTGTAAGTACACAGATTTACTGTTACAAGCTTGAAGATGGAAGTTGCACACGTGAAAGTACAAGGTTAAAAGTGGCTACGACTGTTGATACGTGCATTTATAGAAATTTATAACATGCCTGTGAGCGTATCACGCATACGCGTTTTCTTCCACCTCCCAGTATACCACTAATCATTCCAACTTTCGGCTTGTGGAACTTTTTATTAAGTCAGATTTTCCCCGGAGCAGCACAGCTTCTTTCACTCTTGCTGGTTTTAAAAAGACTGCTTTTAAGCACAGGGCAAGACCCAGACCATGTGGGATGATGATATCAGGTCTCCCTCATGCCTCCGTCTCTTGAATCCAAATGACATAGTTATTTGGCGGCTAAACTCAAAGAATCAAAATGAGCCAGATGTTGAGTGGACAGATCTTTGTTTGCCAGCAATCAAGCCTCTGTTGAGCTTGCCATTGCAGCTCAGATTTCCATGTCTGCTACCATTTAGTTCATTCTGGCTCATTAAATTGACAGCTTTTAAAATGAGAAAAGGTGTGGGAAGAGTAACAGCTAATATAGAAAGCTGTTGTATTGTCCGTCCACATTTGTTTTTAAAAAGTCCCAATCATTGATTGCATTTAAGGTGAGTTTCTTTCCAAAACTTTTGCTACTCTCAGTATTATAAAATAGGTTACTTGTTACATTCTGTGAACATGCACATTTGTTTTATGATTGTTCCAGGTATATTTACATGTGCATCCTAGGGAGCTGTTCTCGTAATGTCTCAGATTTTTATGTGTAAAAACTGGACCCCTAGTGTGAAAATGAGGGACTAAAAACCTACCACTCTGGTGCTTTTTAATAGTGCTGCTGTTCTGAAGTAATTATTTTCTTTTGTTACTCTGTGAATCCCAGTAACTCTTCACAGTTGGCATTTCTATTTGTTTGTTTATTTATGTTTGCTAGGCCTGATAGCTAAGAGAGAAACAGTTCACAAATTGCAATAATTTTCTACATCGAGTGTGAACCAGTGGACCAAATCATTCTGCCTGAGTTGATGACAACCGATCAGTTAAAAAATGATCTCTGATATAAACTTAAACATTGTCACATTTAGCGTGCTGTTCCTGTCGCCTCACTTGATGTTATGCTGTCTCCAGACAGCTGGTATTGAAATATGATGTAACGTTTCTGCCTGACACAGCCTGGCACTAGTAGAGCTGTACTGGCTGTTGCGGGGTTATGATAAGCCACAGCTCCTGAGAGTTGCAACCTGAGAAGGTGAGGGGATTCACAGTAGCTGCCTTTTAGTACCATCTGGAATACAAGAGCTTTCAGAAGGCTCTGGGTACAAGATGTGGGTGAGCTCTGTTAAAATTCAGAGCCTTCAGCAAATCCTAAGTGGCTGAAGCAAGGGGCATGGGGTGCCGAAGTAATTCCTTTCAGCCATAGGTGAAGTCTTGGTAATGCAGAACCTGTGTCTTTCTGTTGGAAACAATTATCTAGGGAAAGTAAGGTCTGGGGCAGCTGCTGTAGGTGCCTGTGTACCATGGGCTGTATCAATACAGCTGACAGAAAAAAATCATATAATACATGAAGTAATACGTATTTGCTGAGCAATGCTTGTGTCATCCTCATATCTTTGTTAGAATTCTTGTTTTCACCTTGTCTATTCATAATCAAGATGGAGAAACTTTTCCATAAGATTTTCTATACTAAAAATTTATGGATTGTGGTAATATTCAGAAAAGAAGAAATTGAACACAGAGAAAAGAAGGAAGACTTTGTCCTTTTTTGGTTTTAGATGGTTTTATGTTGAAGAGAGCATCGCTAATGGAAGGAGTTTAACTTGATGGCATGGCTTGGTACACTCCAGTCTTTTGCTCTGATTTACAGGCAAAATTAAGAACTCTTGTTTATAATGGTTACACAAGCATAAAAAACAATGTGGGTGAAATTTTAAACATCTTCTGCTTACCAGCAAACTAGGGCATGCTCTAGTTGCTCTACGCAACTAAAATCACAGGCTTGTTTTCAAAAGTAGATAAATTACAGAATTTCCTGTTTTCACAGTCTTTGAAATGACTTCAACCGTGTTGCTGTGGATGGAGTGAATTCCTCTCTGTTTCTGTTGGCTGACCAGGGTTCAGGCATTGGACTGTTCCTCTTTGAAGAGAACAGAGACTTGTCGGTGGAAGCATTTTTTCAACACCCTCTGATACACAAGAGCATCCAGATGTAAATTAAGACAATAAATAGAGAAAACCATTAGAAAAGTGGGAAGTGATTGATACCAATTGTTACTGGAAAAGAAATGTGTTAAATATTTCTCTCTTAAATATTTAAACATATTGAGGGCTAATGACAGATTAAGATGTTCTGCTACCACAAGCATTCTTTCCAGTGCTTTATAAATTTGTCAGAACTTTAGGGAACACTTTCTGTCTTCTGGTGGACACTTTCTGTGGTACTTGGAAAATGGGAGAGGGAAGGAGAAGAAGAAAAGAAGAAAGGGAACTTGGAAAAACTTGTCAGAGTTGCTTCCTGCAAGTTCAATATCCTGAGTGTAGGTGTAGTCTGATACAGAAAATGATACATGTGGAGTAGTCCCAGTTGTATCTAGTAACAGCACGGAAATGAAGCTTGACACAAGCAATTGCTCTGTTCTTGAACTGTTCTTCTGTCTTCAGGCCCTTTCCTCCAAAACCTACATTTTCTTCATTTTCTACATCTAGGAACAGAAGGTTTCTAGACTTCTGGCATTTTATAACATGGGTACCGACTAAGGAACACAACTCTGACTCACTTTTTACAGTCTCCTACTAAGTAGCCGATACTGTTTCTTACAGCAGTTGTAAACTACTCTTTTTCAAAGGCAGGTTATGTTAAAAAACCAGAGATGTTCTGACATTACAATCCTCTCGACCATCACACCTTCATGATGTGTCACCCAAATGCCTCATCTCAGTTTTAATGCTGTTTCTCTTAGGAAGGAAGGACTCAGTGAATAACAGGTTGGCAATTTTTTTTCGCTCACTTGCAAATGAATAATCTTGTCTTCCCAAATGCCTCCAGCAAGTGAAAAACAAAATAACAAAAGCAAAGCCTCTGTGGGAGAGTACAGACTACACAAATTCATATTGAAATAGTATTTGAATTGTAGCTTGCTGTTCTACTTTGAGATTCACTGCAAGAAAATCCATGAGGTACTACCCAGATAGGAGGGTTATTTAGTGAGAAGCCAGGGTAGGCTGTTCCTACACCTCTTACAGACCACCATATCATGCTAAA
This sequence comes from Egretta garzetta, assembly GCF_000687185.1. Classification (NCBI taxonomy): domain Eukaryota; kingdom Metazoa; phylum Chordata; class Aves; order Pelecaniformes; family Ardeidae; genus Egretta; species Egretta garzetta. The sequence continues at coordinate 2,390,594 of NW_009260133.1, forward strand.
AGACAGATGGAGGGCAAGGAATCACCTATTCCAGCTTTTTAGCAGAAAGCTCATTAGGTTTTCTGAGGCTGCAGCAGAGATGGTAACAAGCTGATTTGCAGGTGTGCTTTGGTAGGAAAGCCTGAGGATGGTTTTTCTCCAGGAACTTCTAGTGGTGGAAAAATTGCCATGTAGAAGGTCAAATATTTCAATGGCATGGTAAAAGAAGTGCAGAAGCTCAGGCTTATGTTCAGTGGCAATGACTCTGGATTGTCTGGGACCTTTATTTTTCTGAGGAAAAAGGGTAGCATTGTATGCTGCTGGAAAAGTTGCTTGGATCCCACAGATTTTAAATGAAGTGCACATTTTGTCTACTTAATGTGTACCCCCAAAACATGGTTCATGATTTCCTATGCTACTGAGCTTCTAGGAGCAGAATGGCTTAAGCTGCCATGCCTGGATACTAGAAGTATCTTAAAATCTGGAATAAATAGTTTATGGTTCTTAATAAGGAATATTTTGTGAGGCAAAGCAGGAACAGATGCACCTTCTAGTTTTTACACGGGCTTAGTAACAGAGCAGGGAATTCATCCTGGGTTGAGTATGTATTGTTCTCTAGCAGCTTGTGTCTGCATGGGATTTGACAAGAATTCCTTTGTATTTTTTTCTTGTATTAATCCTTTCTGACCCACTTCTAGAGGCATTTTTTATGCAGACAGATATTATGAGGTTGGCTTAGAAGAAGAAAGTTTGAAAGAAGTCCTCTCAGTGCTGAAATGTAAAAGATTTTTTTTTTTCTTGAAAAGCATGTTTCCTTAACGTGTTCCTTTCCTCTGTTTCTGCCTGTTCTTGTCTCTTTGAAGGATCAGTCATCAGTAACTAGACTTCTAGCTATACGCAGTCAGTTCTTCCATCAGCATGTGCATATCATGTTATCGCTTTGCCCTCCTCTATGGTTGGCCCACATGTTATCTTGT
>NW_009260133.1:2391573-2393525 GCF_000687185.1 Egretta garzetta
CATTGAAGCTGTTTGGATCTCTATTCAAAGATTTGTAGGGCCTAATCTGAAGTGTAATGAGGTGAACTGGAAAACCTTGCACTGGGAGAAGGTCAGGCCCCCTGAAAACAAGTTTTGTGTTAAATCCTGTCTAGTTTTAGCAGGCCTCACTGCAAATCTAAGGAACTCCAGGATACAACAGCATCGTGAACATCAGTGTAGTCATGTCAGTGGTGCATTCTGGATTTTGGTTACTATTCCCCATGCCATATGAGCAAGGAGCTTTGAAAACCATGTTAACTTTTGATTTTGAAGATTGAGAGCTGTGCCAGGGAGAGTGTGTACACAGTCTAAATGGAATCAGTTTTTTATATTGTATTTCTAATGGTTTTAGTGGAGTTATTCCTCACTTAGTGAGCACTGTAAAATTTTATGCCAACCAGTGTATGGTTTACAGAGGGGAAAAAAACCAATAGAACATGCTTAAATGCAGTACTGCAGAGGTCATAACGTTAAAAAGAGCTGTGTGACAATATAAATATGAAACTTAGTTGCATCAGCATCTGTTGTTAGAGAATTTGCTTTCTGACACTTTATATAAATGACATTTTTAAAAATCCAGCATTTAAATGATAGTAAATTTTAGAATCTTCTAAACCTTCCTAGTTATTTCATCATAGAGGTTTTCTTCTCGCTTGTGAAAATAAGTTGCTAAAGCTAAAATCTCAAAATCTTCAAAGTGAATATGGAAAAACAAGCCCAACCAGCTGACCCTCCTTTCTTTCCTCTCTCAACTCACACAGACAACAGAGTTTTTTCAAAAGGCAGAGGATGTTTCTGGAACTATACCATGGAAGCATATTATAAATTATGTGTACTTCCCAGTCATCATGTTTCTCTCCTTCTGAAGCTGTAACATATTCTTGCAGCATAATCAGTTGCAAGAATGACCTTTAGTTTTATCAGAATAAAATTGCTGTCAAGAGCAATTAACAAAAACCCATGAATTTGAGCACTTCAGCATGGATGAAAAGAAAACAGTATTTTTAAAAATAATTCTAGTGCAGCCTCAGAGCATGTCATGGTCAGTCATTTGGGCAGGAATAGGATTGCCTAGTCTGCCACCTTTTTAAACAATTATTCTCAGAGGTTCGAGTATATTTAATGCTGTTTATATTTTTGTCTCTGTGTATTCAAGATTGCAATGTGTTATGAAATATGGAAAAGGCTCTGATATTTGCATTGAATAGTGCTATCAACAAGTCTTCATGTGAAAGTAAACCCAAGTCTTTCAAATTCAGAAGTTGCGGTTTCCCATTAAAGAGATCCTATTATTTTAGCATTGTGGTTTTAATGCCTTGGATAGTTTTGTGCCAACTTGCCCCACCCACCATGCATTTTATAACTGGGCTTTTTAATTCTCCTCCTAGTTGAAACTTGTCTTAAAAAATGTCAGCAAAGAGACAATTTTCTTTGTCATATTTTCTCATTAAAGGATTCTTTTAATTTTTTTACAGGAAAGCTTTTTCAGGAACGATAAACAGCCGGCCTATGGGTAGATATGACGTCTGTGGCTGACCTCTATGGCATATATGTACATGCATTCAGCAAATACAGAATCTAAAAAAACCTAAATGCATAACAACCACAAGGACCAAAGAAAGTCTAGCAACTGAAGATCTGGTTCAGTCTACAAATGATCTAAAGCAACCCTGAAAAGTCTAAGTCTGCGACCTACAATTTAGCAGCGTCCCTGAGCATTTGGTTTAGAACCTGGAGAATGCTTTAGAGAGTGTAATAAACTATTTCATTTGTTGTTTTTCTGGGGAAAATTTCTGTGAAATTAGAACTGAGTTTCAGAGAATAGAACACAGAAAGCAGAAATCTGAGTAAGGGAGTAAGGAGGCAAAGGGGAAAAGCATGAGGGAAGAGGAGGGAAACAATGGAAACAAATTGTACTTTAGTATTTCAGT
>NW_009260133.1:2393568-2396982 GCF_000687185.1 Egretta garzetta
TTCGTTGTTGTTGTAAATTGCAGTCTTAGGCTTTGGCACTCTTAGGAGAGGGAACCTCCACTTTTCTCTGCCTTTTTACATCTACATGGTAGTTACAGTACCAGCATTTCACTGACGCGGGGAAATGTTCTTCTCTTGGACTGGATTTGTACAGTGTGGAAAAATATCATCAAAGCATGGTTGGCTCATGGGCATTTTGATGACCTCCTGCCCACTTGGCATCCCTAGGTAAAGATTTTGCTTCAGATTTCTAGCTGGAATGTTATCTCCCAAATCCCAGTGCCACAGATCTGTAAACATAGATCTCCATGTGGACTGAGGATGCAAAATATGGGAATGCCCATCCAAATACAGTTCCGAATCTGCTACAGTAATGTAGAATCTAAATGAGCTTGATCATCTGCTTTCGGTCCCATTTCAGCTGTAAACATCTATTCTAATACCTCATTGCAGTTCTTTTCCATGCCTTGTAAATGAACTGTACTGACTCAATGGCTGAGTTTTAAGCTATCAGGTAATTTGCCCGGCAGCTCTGCCTCCCTGTGTATGGTACCTGGGTGAAGCTTTTAAAGGTTTTTACAGATGCTTTTTCACTTGTCACATCTTTAGGTTCTGATTTTTACGCACATTTTCATCTGTGAAAGGAGCTATTTAATAGCTCCTGTAATTCCCAAATTATTTAATTTTTTATTATCTCACAGAGCCTTGACCTCATTTACTACTTGCAGATGCCATATAAACCAGAAGTTCCTCTGTATATTTACCTTTCAGAGAAATGTAAGAGTGAGAGTATCATTGTGGAAGATCAGATTTTTGTGCTGTTCAGCTCTCAGCAGCTTACTAGAAATTTAAAATTACCTAGAGCACAGAAAGAGGAGACATGGACGAAGAAGGTTAGGACAGTCTGGAAGGAAAAAAGCATATAATCTGGTGTGTAACTTACAAACAGATGTGCATTTCAAGTGTGAAAAAGAGAAATGCTGTTTTCCTGCTCCAGCTGGAGAAACATGTAGTACAGGGGCCACATTGACTTTGCACGTGAGCTGATTCTTTGTGAACGGGATTTGAGTGAGGCTGTAGTGTGAGGATGTGGTTTCTGGAACATTTGTTCTGCAGGACTGACTGATGGAATAAGTGTTTTAGTAAAGTCGTAGAATGGTTCATTGTGGTTTGCTTTGGTGGTTTTTTTGGGTTTTTTTGTTTTTTTTTCCCCTTGCATCAGGAGTAGCTTTATATCTAGGTACTGCCTAAGTGTGCTCTGGAAATGGAAAAGTGGCTTTTGTTTTTGAAAAGGTGTATATGTACAGATCTGTCCTCTTTTTAGTTTTGCCTTTTTTTTTTTTTCTCTAAAAGATAAAACTGTCATCAGTAGCAGAAGCAGAGCTTTGCTTTGTTGAGAAGGGTGGGAACAAGTGTGGCGTCCAGTAGTCATTCCAACATCCTGATTATTGGAAACTCTCTCTAACACATAGACAGCTATGGGCCTGTATATGTTGTCTTACAGATCTGAACAGGTGAAGAGATCCACCAAGGATGGGGAGTGCATGGGGCAGCCATACCTACTTTACAGGAAAAAGGCACAAAACATACCAGTGCCTTTGAAAGAATTTCTCTACAATATACTGTCTCTTTGTGAAAGGTGGCACAGAGGACCAAACCACCTCATGTCAAATGAGCTTCTCCTTGATTTCTGTTCATGAATTTTCCTTTTCCCTTCCACCCCCCCTCATCCCAGCCCCAAGCTTAAAATGCTGTAAACTCTTCTGTGTGTTGCACAAAATATATCTGAAGAGAGAGAGGGTTACGAAAATGGCCTATACTCTCTGGAGAGGGCAAAAATGTGTGCTGCTGTTCTTTTGAGGTCCCTTTCTCACATGTTCCTTGTATCACCAGCACCGAGCTTACTTTGCATGGTGAATTAGTAGAAGTACTAATGTACTATGTCTGTTCATCTGCCAAAATAACAGGTATTCATCTTACTAAAAATTATGAACTAGCTTAGATATCATGACAAAGGTATCTGATACTTGTAAGGCTAATTAGTCCTCCTCTGGTGCCTCTGTTCAGTTATTTGTCAGAACATGACTTGTGAAGAAATGGTTCAGCTCTAGCACAAATAATTCTAAAGTTTTTCCTGTTTTCAAGATATAATGATTCAGACCAGAGAGCCGTCTGTCCTAGTTCCTTATATCTCACAGTTGCTAAAAATGCCCAATGGAAAGAAATGGGGGGGGTATGCATAGATTCATATTTTTGTCAAAGTAGAAATTTTTTTCATATCGTGTGCAGAAGTGCAAACATCTTCACCATTTTCTCTTACTGTTATCGGCAACAGAAGATTTTAAGCTAATATAATAGTTCATTACAAACATCTGTATTTAGTCACAGTTGTGTAATATACCAGTAACTTAAACTTCAGATACTCTGTGAGGACTAATATATGAATGGCTTTAAGAGAAGCAGTCAAAGATTCCAAATACATGAAAGCAGTTCTTAATCTTCTCTAAAAAAATGCTTTTTGTAGAATTCTCAGTTTTCCCCCCAAAGGTTTCTCCTTAACTGTGCTTATTTTCCTGTTTTCAAAGTCTATTCCATAGCAGGCAAAGTGGCACTTGCACCAACATGTAAACCTTGGGAAGGCTGTAAACATTACTTCGCTGTTAACTTCAGCTGATGAGATAAAGGGATGTGCTTTACAAATAGCAAGCCTGGTAGTTGCATCTAGTAATGGAAGCTACTCCTCATGGAAGTGCTTCTTCAGAAATAGGATTACTGTTTTGTTCCATCCACAGAAAGAAGGAACTGAATATTTTCCACTTTAATGTGTGACAGCAGGGAAACAAGGATAGAATGGTAATTCTGGATATATTCAGTACTGGAAGTCTGGTAGAACTGTTTGAATATTTGGTTTATTGCACTGATGTAGAAGGCAGAAACAAATATAAACCTGATTATGCGAAAATCTCTTTTGAAGTGTAGAAATATTGCAATATCAGTTATACAAAAAATGGGCAAGACTGACATGTGACTATAGTAGTCCAAATTTGTAGTGTAAAAAAAAAAAAGAAAAAAAAATCAGTAGGTTTCACAACTTAAAGCTTTTCTTGAAGAAAGGCAAGAAAGGGTAAACATATGAAGAGAAGACCGCTAATGTGTTTGATTTTTATTTTCATGATGGCCTTAACAAAGACAGCTAAATGAGAAATGACACTTAATTTCCATCACTTAATTGCATTAATGCCAGAAGAAAGAACTGCTTACTAGGAGCTATATACTCAGTATGTGCAGCAGTCTCTTGAATGGTGGTAGGTGATTGTGGGGCCATATGCAGCACGGACAGTCCAAAGAACTGGATGAAGTCAAAAGTCCATTTATTTTTTTTTTTATTAAAGAAACAGCAGTATCAGCATGGAA